>NW_020841559.1:846-1757 GCF_003676395.1 Aethalodelphis obliquidens | reverse complement strand
TGTAAAAGTATGAGATTAGATCACTCCCTAACACCATACACAAAAATTAGCTCAAAATGGATTAAAGACCTAAATGTAAGGCCAGAAACTATCAAACTCTTAGAGGAAAACATAGGCAGAACACTCTTTCACATAAATATCACAGCAAGATCCTTTTTGACCCACATCCTACAGAAATGGAAATAAAAACAAAAATAAACAAATGGGACCTAATGAAACTTTAAAGCTTTTACACAGCAAAAGAAACTATAAACAAGACCAAAAGGCAACCCTCAGAATGGGAGAAACTATTTGCAAATGAAGTGACTGACTAATCTCCAAAATTTACAAGCAGCTCACGTAGCTCAATAACAAAAAAACAGGCAACACAATCCAAAAATGGGCAGAAGACTTAAGTAGACATTTCTCCAAAGAAGATATACAGACTGCCAACAAACTTAATCATTAGGGAAATGCAAATCAAAACTACAATGAGATGTCATCTCAAACCAGTCAGAATGGCTATCATTAAAAAATCTAGAAATAATAAATGCTCGAGTGGGTGTAGAGAAAAGGGAACACTCCTGCACTGCTGGTTTGAATGTGAGTTGGGACAGGCACTATGGAGAGCAGTATGGACCTTCCTTATAAAACTACAAATAGAACGACCATATGACCCAGCAATCCCACTACTGAGAATATACCCTGAGAAAATAGTAATTCAAAAAGAGTCATGTACCAAAATGTTCATTGCAGCTCTATTTACGATAGCCCGGAGATGGAAACAACCTAAGTGTCCATCATCGGATGAATGGATAAAGAAGATGTGGCACATATATACAATGGAATATTACACAGCCATAAAAAGAAACGAAATTGAGCTACTTGTAATGTGGTGGATAGACCTAGAGTCTGTCATACAGAGTGAAGTA
>NW_020841559.1:0-746 GCF_003676395.1 Aethalodelphis obliquidens | reverse complement strand
ACAAATACCCTATCCTAACACATATATAAGGAATTTAAGAAAAAAAAGTCATGAAGAACCTAAGGTTAAGACAGGTATAAAGATACAGACCTACTGGAGAACAGACTTGAGGATAAGGGGAGGGGGAACGGTGAGCTGTGACAAAGCGAGAGAAAGGCATGGATATTTATACACTACCAAACGTAAGGTAGATAGCTAGTGGGAAGCAGCCGCATAGCACAGGGATATCAGCTAGGTGCTTTGTGACTGCCTGGAGGGGTGGGATAGTGCGGGTGGGAGGGCGGTAGACGAAAGAGGGAAGAGATATGCGAACATATGTATACGTAAAACTGATTCACTTTGTTATAAAGCAGAAACTAACACACCATTTAAAGCAATTATACTCCAATAACGATGTTGAAAAAAAAGAAAAAAAGGGAGAAGACTCAAATTAATAGAATTAGAAATGAAAAAGGAGAAGTAAAAAATAACACTGCAGAAATACAAAAGATCATGAGAGATTACTACAAGGAACTCTAGGCCAATAAAATGGACAACTTGGAAGAAATGGACAAATTCTTAGAAATGCACAACCTGCCAAGACTGAATCAGGAAGAAGTAGAAAATATGAACAGACCAATCACAAGCAATGAAATTGAAACTGTGATAAAAAATCTTCCAACAAACAAACAAAAGCCCAGGACCAGATGGCTTCACAGGCGAATTCTATCAAACATTTAGAGAAGAGCTAACACCTATCCTTCTCA
>NW_020841558.1:0-1757 GCF_003676395.1 Aethalodelphis obliquidens | reverse complement strand
TGCCGGGGACCAGCCCCAGCTGAACAGGATTCACCCAAAGGAGAAGACGGAGTCGGCGTGGACAGAACTCAGTACACCTCTTCTTGGATGCAAGGATCTGACAAATTTATTTTTACAATTTCGAAGCTTTTATACTGTGAGGCAATCTTATTTTCAATCTTAACAATCCAGTTCCCATGCCAAAAAATCCCTTACAAGAGCCATAAAACAAAAGTAATTTACATAAGCAGATTACATCAGCAGGTTAAACAGGTTAAGTAATCTTCTTATCGCTTGTAGTTTCTTTCATCCCCTGTGGTCAGGTACATCTTGGTCACGCCTAAGTCAGGAACTCTGTCTGCGGTTTCATCATTGTTCTTAGAAGAATTAGATGTTTTTGTACCTGTTTGTTCTGTTTAATCAGCCAGATCTTCAAAACATAAACTCAAGCACATTATTCTTTAGCACCAGTAAATATTTACAGGCTGTTTCAATCTATCTCTATAATCAAAGCAAGACACAGAATAATCAATAACCCTAGGGGGTCTTGGGGGAGGGCATTGTACCTTAAATTTGCCACCAAGTTCCTTTGCAAAATACTTATAAAATATAATTTGTGCTTTATATCTATTCTTATTTGGAGAGCACTGAAACTTATGTAAAGCTGTCAAAAAGCCTACTCTATCTAGTTCCATATAAACCCACTTCAGCATAAAACCTTCCCGCCACCATATCCAAGTGTTTTTTAACATATCTTTAACTCCCCAGGGGGGCCATAACTCATCCAATTTACCTTGTAAAGTAAGCTCTTGCCATACAAATGCTCCTGTTGTGTTTCCCTGTACCCAATGCCCTGGCCTGGGAGTGGGGATTTCAGGTGTAGTCATTGGGGAAGCCGGGGTAATTACAATCTTTTTTTTTGGTTTTACCCTAAGTCGGGGTCTTTCCCTAAACCCTCCGTGAACCACAGCTTTTCTCTGTGTGGAAGCAAAGCTTTCCTCTGTGTGGCTCCCCTTGTCTTCCCCTGCCTTTGCCTAAGGTGATTTTTATAGGATTGTTATTAGTGTTGGGAAACATTCCCAGTTCCAATGGAGGAAATGGGAAACAAAGCCCTGTTGCGGTGGAAGAGCAGTTGCCATTGGCCAGGTCTCTGGTCTGCTACCTGGGTTCCCATCTGAGCTGGGCGTGGGAAGCGAAGCAGCCATGGGGACAAGAGACCTCTCTCAAAAGGGGTGAGGGTTCAGGCTCCTGCAAAGTTGGGGGGGGGTGAGGGTCTATGCCCCACCTCTGTTGGCCCCCAAGTTCTCTCCTGATGGCCCCTCTGCGACTGTGCCTGTCTTAGGTTGTTCCTTCCCTGAGGAATCTTACCCGTCTCTGGCTAACCAGCCATCCTCCGGGGCCAAGCAGGGAGATGTGAGGTGTGCGAGTGAGCGAGGTGCAGCGCCCCCAGAGAAGGTCAGTTCTCTGTCACCTTGGTAGCCTATGCCCCGGTGGCCTCCACGCCCAGCACCTGCCCTGGGATTCCTTCGCCAACTGGCGGGGCCCCGGCTCTGATCACATGTCTTCGGGAACCCAGGTTTCTCCTCCAGAGAGGGCCCAGCTTACAGCACTGGGCAAGAGAGACCAATTACACGGCACCAGCCACCAGGAGGCAGGAAGCTTTGCAAACGAGAACTTTGCTTTTCCATATTTACACCTGACAGCACCAGCTTTGCTTGGCACTATGGGTCTCGTCCATGCTGAGACTCAAAGGCACTTCCTATGTGGCTCCCGGCATC
>NW_020841557.1:846-1757 GCF_003676395.1 Aethalodelphis obliquidens | reverse complement strand
TGTAAAAGTATGAGATTAGATCACTCCCTAACACCATACACAAAAATTAGCTCAAAATGGATTAAAGACCTAAATGTAAGGCCAGAAACTATCAAACTCTTAGAGGAAAACATAGGCAGAACACTCTTTCACATAAATATCACAGCAAGATCCTTTTTGACCCACATCCTACAGAAATGGAAATAAAAACAAAAATAAACAAATGGGACCTAATGAAACTTTAAAGCTTTTACACAGCAAAAGAAACTATAAACAAGACCAAAAGGCAACCCTCAGAATGGGAGAAACTATTTGCAAATGAAGTGACTGACTAATCTCCAAAATTTACAAGCAGCTCACGTAGCTCAATAACAAAAAAACAGGCAACACAATCCAAAAATGGGCAGAAGACTTAAGTAGACATTTCTCCAAAGAAGATATACAGACTGCCAACAAACTTAATCATTAGGGAAATGCAAATCAAAACTACAATGAGATGTCATCTCAAACCAGTCAGAATGGCTATCATTAAAAAATCTAGAAATAATAAATGCTCGAGTGGGTGTAGAGAAAAGGGAACACTCCTGCACTGCTGGTTTGAATGTGAGTTGGGACAGGCACTATGGAGAGCAGTATGGACCTTCCTTATAAAACTACAAATAGAACGACCATATGACCCAGCAATCCCACTACTGAGAATATACCCTGAGAAAATAGTAATTCAAAAAGAGTCATGTACCAAAATGTTCATTGCAGCTCTATTTACGATAGCCCGGAGATGGAAACAACCTAAGTGTCCATCATCGGATGAATGGATAAAGAAGATGTGGCACATATATACAATGGAATATTACACAGCCATAAAAAGAAACGAAATTGAGCTACTTGTAATGTGGTGGATAGACCTAGAGTCTGTCATACAGAGTGAAGTA
>NW_020841557.1:0-746 GCF_003676395.1 Aethalodelphis obliquidens | reverse complement strand
ACAAATACCCTATCCTAACACATATATAAGGAATTTAAGAAAAAAAAGTCATGAAGAACCTAAGGTTAAGACAGGTATAAAGATACAGACCTACTGGAGAACAGACTTGAGGATAAGGGGAGGGGGAACGGTGAGCTGTGACAAAGCGAGAGAAAGGCATGGATATTTATACACTACCAAACGTAAGGTAGATAGCTAGTGGGAAGCAGCCGCATAGCACAGGGATATCAGCTAGGTGCTTTGTGACTGCCTGGAGGGGTGGGATAGTGCGGGTGGGAGGGCGGTAGACGAAAGAGGGAAGAGATATGCGAACATATGTATACGTAAAACTGATTCACTTTGTTATAAAGCAGAAACTAACACACCATTTAAAGCAATTATACTCCAATAACGATGTTGAAAAAAAAGAAAAAAAGGGAGAAGACTCAAATTAATAGAATTAGAAATGAAAAAGGAGAAGTAAAAAATAACACTGCAGAAATACAAAAGATCATGAGAGATTACTACAAGGAACTCTAGGCCAATAAAATGGACAACTTGGAAGAAATGGACAAATTCTTAGAAATGCACAACCTGCCAAGACTGAATCAGGAAGAAGTAGAAAATATGAACAGACCAATCACAAGCAATGAAATTGAAACTGTGATAAAAAATCTTCCAACAAACAAACAAAAGCCCAGGACCAGATGGCTTCACAGGCGAATTCTATCAAACATTTAGAGAAGAGCTAACACCTATCCTTCTCA
>NW_020841556.1:0-1758 GCF_003676395.1 Aethalodelphis obliquidens | reverse complement strand
TCCCTGATTCTCCTCCAGAAGAGCCGGTGGCCCCCCTCTGAGGGCAGCGGCAAGACAACGCACCAAGTCTCCCTGCACTAAGGCGCTACTGGAAGCTCTTCCTGAACAGCAGTGCTGGCTTGGAGCAAACCCGTGCACTGCCAACATTGGTCTCGTCCGGCAGCTGAGAGAATCGGGGTTTAAGTCAGCTGCCCTGGCTTTAAATCAATCAGCCCCCGCTTTAAGTCAAGTGATCCGACTTTAAATCACTCTGTGCCCCTCAAGCCTGCAACTTCAAAAGTTGGGAACTTCACTTTGATCCCAGCAGCTCACCGAGCTGAAGGCACACTGTAGTCACCCCCAAGCCTGGCTTAGAGGCAGGATATAAGGTAAGGGGATGGGCGTGCACTCATGGTGATGAGAGTGTACTTCATGTACCAGAAGGGTCTAGGCACTCTGGGGTACAGCGAGCAGTGCACGATACAGCAGCTCCCTGGCAAAGCTGGTGATGCACAGGGAGAGCAGGCACACCCATGCATGCAGAGTGTCCAGGACGGGAGCTGGGGCACAGCCAGCCGGGAGGGTCTGAAAGCGGAGGATCTGAGCCTTCTTGAGAAAGGCAGACACAGAGGATGGATGAGAAACAAAGACCAGATGAAACATGGATTTGCAGAACACACCCTGCTCTTGAAATTGGCGTGGGGGGGGCACCCAAGATTTGAGTCTTCTTACTCCCCAGTACCTAGTTCTTTGGTCTTTGCCCAGTTACTTATAAAATTAATGATAATATCTAACCCATATAATACTGCATTTGTAGTGGTATTGTGTGTTAATGTTACTATAGTGGAAAAATCTTTTCTACAAGAAAAACGTACACTATCTGAAATAAATTAAAACCCCTCTTTATAAAGAACTATATGGGACTTCCCTGGTGGCGCTGTGGTTAAGAATCTGCCTGCCAACGCAGGGGACATGGGTTCGAGCCCTGGTCAGGGAAGATCCCACAGGCCGCAAAGTAGCTATGCCCATGCGCCACAATTACTGAGCCTGCAGGCCACAACTACTGAAGCCGGCGCACCTAGAGTCGGTGCTCCACAACAAGTGCAGCAATAGAAGCCACCACAATAAGAAGCCCGCGCACCGCAACAAAGAATAGCCCCTGCTTGCCGCAACTAGAGAAAGCCCGTGTATAGCAGTGAAGACCCAACGCAGCCAAAATTTAATTAATTAATTTTTAAAAGTACTATATCCTTCTGTACAACTTCTCTGGGAAGAACAGAGAGATGGTGTGGGAGAGTGAGAAAGACCAATATTTAGTGCACATCTCTCATGCAAGTGCTCTGCTGGCTCAGATACATTTATCCCCACTTTACAAAGGAGGAAATAAGCTCAGAGAGGTTTAGTAATTTTCCCAAAGCCAAACAGCTATTGAGTGGCAGAACCAGGATCTGAACCAAGTCTGTTACCTTCAAAGCCTAAGTCCTCATCACAACAAAACTCAATTCATATTTACATTTATCGAATTACATTGAAAACTGGGGAGTTCTTGGCACAGTCCTGAATAAAAGTGAGAAAGAAAGAAATAGCATTGTTCCTACAGTCAACCAAAATTTTTGGAGCAGCTGCTAGATGCCTGGCCCTTTTTGGGGTTCAGCAGTGATCACGACAGGAAGAGTCCTGCTTTCATGGACCATGTAGTGGGGAGGAGAGACAGGTGCAACTTGGGTGAGGGATTTCACCTTGCTGGGCCTCTGTTTTCTCATCTGGAAAATGGGACGG
>NW_020841555.1:0-1762 GCF_003676395.1 Aethalodelphis obliquidens | reverse complement strand
GGATTAAGAACATGTGTCGCTCTGTGATTGGCTTTCGCCGATGGTGCAACTTGTGAGCCAGCATCAGATAGGTCGCTACTTTAAAACCTCAGTAGTATACTTAGCGCAAGCGCAGTGGCCACAGGAAGGATGATTCAGCTTACTTCAGCTTCCTGCTGCGTGGCAGTTAGCTGACCGCACCCTACATCAGTGGTGCCGAAACCCGGGAACTTCGCGCCCTGCATGGAGGACCGATTCAGAACTCGACACACGGAGTGAACCGTCGGATCAAGATCCGATCTGGGTGCCATCAAGACTGACGAGAATTGTTGAAGAAAACTTCAGAGAAGATGCTGAGCTGGATGTTCCTGATGATTCTTCCCTTGCTTAGGGCAGAGAACATGACGTTCTGGGGAATTAGCCGGACCTGGCCAGTTCCCATGCCGGTTCACTCTCAGAGCAGAGTTCTTCCAATATTTTATTCCACTAGTTGTGAAATGAATACGGCCTGTACCCAGCCATTGAATTATGACTGGGCACCGTATAATGCCAGTGATTTTATTTTGAATCGAAGTCTTTGTATTAGTTGGAATTCCACAAAGGATTGTATCCTTTTGGCCAGGATAACCTTGACCACTTGGAACAATCCACTTAGAAATAATTTGGTTCCATTGAATATGTTGAATGAAGCTTTGAGCAAGATAACTCAAAGCCACACTTCAGGTTCAGGTATAGGGAATTCCAGTGAAAATGAGATGAATATTACCACTTTAGTTTTGGAACATACAGGGATAGTTCCTTTAAGAAATAATGCTTCTGATAAAAACAAGTGCCAACAGGACTGTTGTCGCCCCCTATTGTGAGCCAGTCACATCAACACCCCCAGTCTTTACCCCTTGTCAGGGGGGAACTTATGCTAAGTATGAACTTAGTTCAGGCTTTCAATTTTCCCCTGATTTAAAGTCCTATATGGGAAGAAAGGAAAAAGGAAATGATACTAATGAGACAAAAGGAAATGATAGTACAAAGTGGTATTTTGAAGGATGGCCATTTTATTCTTGGTTATTAGTTAATGAGGCAGGAGTAGGCATGGATATTTCTGCTTTGGCCACTTTACAGATGCCCTGAATAGGAGTGCAGAGATTGGAGAATTCCTAAAGGGAAACTGGTCTCAAGAAGCTGAACGGATGATATTTAAGCAAAAGATTCAGATTATGCAACTGAATGCTACCAAGCTGGAACCCGTTACCTTTGGAGATTTTACCTCTTGGCTCTCTTCTGCCTTTTCCTTCTTTAAAGAGTGGGTAGGGGTGGGGATCTTTGGGCTCTGCTGTATATTTGGGATTATAATATGTCTCTGGTTGGTCTGTCGCATGCGCGTCAGGGCACATCGAGATAAGGTCCTACTCACTCAAGCACTTTTGGCTGTTAGTGAAGGTGATTCTCCCGCAGCCTGGATCTCCGTCCTAAACAATTCGAATGGATTGCCCTTGCACGGAGAGGCCCTGTTGCCATTGCACCTCTATAGGGAATCAAAACTTATTCTGAGTCAGCCTTTGCACCCTGCAGCCCTTGTTGGCATTGCACGCAGGAAGGTGTCTCAGACATGCCAACGGAAGGCTGCCCTCGAACAGTGAGCACATCATGAGGTGAACACTTGTACGGGCTACATTCTGCTTGGTGATTCTAGTAAATAAAAAAGGGGGAGATGTAGGGCGCGGTCAGCTAACTGCCACGCAGCAGGAAGCTGAAGTAAGCTGAATCATCCTTCCTGTGGCCACTG
>NW_020841554.1:0-1762 GCF_003676395.1 Aethalodelphis obliquidens | reverse complement strand
ATGAACAAGAGCCAAAGAGAGGCCTTACAGAATGGTGAAAGGATCAGTACACCAGGGAGACATAAAGATCCTAAATGTGTACGCACCAAACAATGGAGCCTCAAAGTACATGAAGGAAAAACTGGTGGAGCCAAAAGGAGAAAGAGACAGGTCTATATTTATAGTGGGAGCTTTCCACACCCACCTCCCCCTTAGCAAGTGACAGAATTACTAGAGAGAAAATCAGCAAGGATATAGGAGACCTGATTAACACAGTAAACTAATGAGATCTGCATGACATAAATAGAACAGTCTGCGCAACAACAGCAGAATACAGTTTTTTTCCCCGAGGGTCTCTGTAACATTCACCAAGTTAGACCATCTCCTCGACCATCAGACAAGCGTCAGTAAATTCAAAAAGAATTGAGGGACTTCCCTGGTGGTGCAGTGGTTAAGAATCCGCCTTCCAGTGCAGGGGACGCAGGTTTGAGTCCCGGTCAGGAAGATCCGACATGCCGCAGAGCAGCTAAGCCCGTGTGCTTGAACTACTGAGCTGCGCTCTAGAGCCCTCGAGCCACAACTACTGAGCCCGCGTGCCACAGCTACTGAATCCCGCGTGCCTAGAGCCCAAGCTCCGCGATGAGAAGCCGCCGAAATGGGAAGCCTGTGCACCACAACGAAGAGTAGCCCCCGCTCGCCTCAAATAGAGAAAGCCTGTGTGCAGCAAAGAAGACCCAACACTGCCATAAATAAAGAAATAAAATTATTTAAAAAAATAAAAAAGGAAGACTTGAAATCTCCCAGAGTGTGTTTCCTGGCCATGATGGAATCAAATTAGAAAACAGTAATAGAAAGCAAAAAGAAGAATCCCTAAACACTTGCAAATGCTGGTTGACACATCATTCCAGGTTATCATTCACACCCTTGTTAAAAAAGTGCTGAAATTAGGAAGAGTTGCCTGCTGAGCTGAAAGGCATTTCAGGCTGGCCCAATAGAGAGCTCACTCTGGCTCTTTCAAACAGAGTATTGTTCAGGGCAAGGCTGGAGGGAGGGAGACAGTTCAGGAGGCCGTTACATCAGTGCCACCTGACATTAAAGCTCCAAGTGCACTGGCAAAGGAAGTCCAGCTAGCTTGCTGGTTGTTAGTGGAATCGGTTTGGCGGCTCCTTGGACTTGGGAAGCATGAGAGAGGTATTGGTGTGGTTGCTGGAAAGCCCTGAGAGAAGGCAAGATTCGGGGGCCTTCCTGGTATCTCTATGACTGGTGTCCAGTCTAACCCATGGACGCATACACCTCGGTTCTTTATCAGTCCTGCTCCACTGTTTTAAAAGTTTCAGCGCAGTTGTCCTCTCCTCCCTCCTCCCTCTTTGTCCTCCTTGTCGTCCTCTTCCTCATCCTGCTCCTCCTCAATTCTTCCCCTGATAGTGCCATCTGTTGGATAAGGCTGTCCTCTCTGCACAGGCAGAAGAGTGTCCTTTCTGAGGCTTGTGGGACTGGTCCCTTAGGCCAGGTTGGCACTTTGCCTGCCCTACCATGCTGTTAGCCTAAGACATGGAATGTGGTAAGTGGACCACAGATGTGTCTGCAAACTTGTATTTTTGTTCCTCTTTTCAGAATACAGTGATGGTGGTAGACCACCTCAAGGAAGAAAGAAAGGCTGGAGTTCTTTCCCAGGTAATTCTGGCGAAAGGAGCCCTCATTATGAACACAATAGATGTGAGCCTCAGCCCTCACAGCTCCAGGAGGATGATGGAAACGTGGTGAAGAGGGATGTCCAGGAGGA
>NW_020841553.1:0-1762 GCF_003676395.1 Aethalodelphis obliquidens | reverse complement strand
TTCTCCTGGTTGTGTAAGGATCCCCGGTGTCATTTGACAGAAATGTACATGGTGTGTTCTTTCTCTCTTTTCTCCCTGCTTCCTCTCGTCCCTCTCCCCCCCCCTCCCTCCCTCTCCCTCTCTCTCTTTCCCTCTCTCCCTCCCCCCTCCCCCCCCTTCCCGTCCCTCTCCCCGTCCCTCTCCCAACTCCCTCTCCACCTCCGTCTCCCCCTCGCTCTCCCACATCCCTCTCCCTCTCCGCTTCCCCTCCCTCTACCTCCTCCCTCTCCCCCGTCTCTCTCCCGCCTCCCCTGTCCCTCTTCCCTGTCCCTCTCTCCCTTCCTCTCTCCCTGTCCCTGTTTTCCTGTTCCGCACGCCCTCCCTCTACCTCTTTCCCTCTCCCTGTCCCTCCACCTCCTTCCCTCTTTGGAGAGGGAAGGAGGTGGAGGGACAGGGAGAGAGAGCAGGATGGGGGGAGAGGGAGAGAGAAGGGGGAGAGGGAGAGAGGGATAGAGGGAGGGAGTGAAAGACGTCTCTCCCTCCCTCCCTCTATCGCTCCCTCCCTTTATCCCTCTCTCCCTCCCTCCCCCTATCCCTGTCTCCCTCTCTCCCTCCCTCTCCCTCCCTCCTTCTCCTCCCTCTCCCTCTCCCTCTCCCTCCAACTCTCCCGCTCCCTCCATCTCTCCATCTCCCTCACTCCCTCCCAGAGAGGGAGAGATGGAGAGGCAGAGACAAGGGAGAGGGAGAGAGAGTGAGGGAGAGATGGAGGGAGAGGGAGGGAGAGGAAGAGAGGGAGAGAGATATGGAGAGGAGAGCGAGAGAGAGAGGGGGGGAGAGGGAGAGGGAAAGAGGTCTCTTCCTCCCTCCCTCTCCCTCTGTCCTCCTTCTCTCCCTCTCCCTCCCTCTCTCCCTGTCCCTGTTTTCCTGCTCCGCTCTCCCTCTCCCTCTCCCTCCACCTCCTTCCCTCTCCAGAGACGGAAGGAGGTGGAGGGAGAGGGAGAGCTAAAGAGGGAGAGGGAGAGCAGGAGAGGGAGGGGGGAGAGGGAGGGAGAGGGGGGAAAGGGAGAGAGGGATAGACGGAGGGAGCGAAGACGTCTCTCCCTCTCTCCTTCTCCTCCCTCTCCCTCTTCCACCAACTCTCCCTCTCCCTCCATGTCTCCATCTCCCTCACTCCTTCCCACATAGGGAGAGATGGAGGGAGAGGCAGAGGCAAGGGACAGGGAGAGAGGGAGAGGGAGACCAGAACAGGGAAACAGGGACAGGGAGAGAGAGAGGGAGAGGGAGAGAGGGAGAGAAGGAGGAGAGAGGGAGAGGGAGGGAGGAAGAGACCTCTTTCTCTCTCCCTCTCTCCCTCTCCCTCTCCCTCTCCCTCCCTCTCCCTCCCTCCCTCTCTCCCTCCATCTCTCCCTCTCCCTCTCTCCCTCTGCCTTACCTCTGCCTCTCTGAGAGGGAGTGAGGGAGATGGAGAGACGGATGGAGAAGGGGAGTTGGAGCGAGAGGGAGAGGGAGGAGAAGGAGGGAGGGAGAGAGAGAGGGAGGGAGGGAGAGACATCTTTCGCTCCCTCCATCACTCTCTCCCTCTCCCCCCTCTCTCTCCCTCTCCCCCCTCTCTCTCCCTCTCCCCCCTCCCTCTCCATCTCTCTCTCCCTCTCCCCCTTCCCTCTCCATCTCTCTCTCCCTCTCCCCACTCCCTCTCCATCTCTCTCTCCCTCTCCCTCCACCTGCTTCCCTCTCCAGAGAGGGAAGGAGGTGGAGGGAGAGGGAGAGGGAAAGAGGTAGAGCC
>NW_020841552.1:0-1762 GCF_003676395.1 Aethalodelphis obliquidens | reverse complement strand
GGATTAAGAACATGTGTCGCTCTGTGATTGGCTTTCGCCGATGGTGCAACTTGTGAGCCAGCATCAGATAGGTCGCTACTTTAAAACCTCAGTAGTATACTTAGCGCAAGCGCAGTGGCCACAGGAAGGATGATTCAGCTTACTTCAGCTTCCTGCTGCGTGGCAGTTAGCTGACCGCACCCTACATCAGTGGTGCCGAAACCCGGGAACTTCGCGCCCTGCATGGAGGACCGATTCAGAACTCGACACACGGAGTGAACCGTCGGATCAAGATCCGATCTGGGTGCCATCAAGACTGACGAGAATTGTTGAAGAAAACTTCAGAGAAGATGCTGAGCTGGATGTTCCTGATGATTCTTCCCTTGCTTAGGGCAGAGAACATGACGTTCTGGGGAATTAGCCGGACCTGGCCAGTTCCCATGCCGGTTCACTCTCAGAGCAGAGTTCTTCCAATATTTTATTCCACTAGTTGTGAAATGAATACGGCCTGTACCCAGCCATTGAATTATGACTGGGCACCGTATAATGCCAGTGATTTTATTTTGAATCGAAGTCTTTGTATTAGTTGGAATTCCACAAAGGATTGTATCCTTTTGGCCAGGATAACCTTGACCACTTGGAACAATCCACTTAGAAATAATTTGGTTCCATTGAATATGTTGAATGAAGCTTTGAGCAAGATAACTCAAAGCCACACTTCAGGTTCAGGTATAGGGAATTCCAGTGAAAATGAGATGAATATTACCACTTTAGTTTTGGAACATACAGGGATAGTTCCTTTAAGAAATAATGCTTCTGATAAAAACAAGTGCCAACAGGACTGTTGTCGCCCCCTATTGTGAGCCAGTCACATCAACACCCCCAGTCTTTACCCCTTGTCAGGGGGGAACTTATGCTAAGTATGAACTTAGTTCAGGCTTTCAATTTTCCCCTGATTTAAAGTCCTATATGGGAAGAAAGGAAAAAGGAAATGATACTAATGAGACAAAAGGAAATGATAGTACAAAGTGGTATTTTGAAGGATGGCCATTTTATTCTTGGTTATTAGTTAATGAGGCAGGAGTAGGCATGGATATTTCTGCTTTGGCCACTTTACAGATGCCCTGAATAGGAGTGCAGAGATTGGAGAATTCCTAAAGGGAAACTGGTCTCAAGAAGCTGAACGGATGATATTTAAGCAAAAGATTCAGATTATGCAACTGAATGCTACCAAGCTGGAACCCGTTACCTTTGGAGATTTTACCTCTTGGCTCTCTTCTGCCTTTTCCTTCTTTAAAGAGTGGGTAGGGGTGGGGATCTTTGGGCTCTGCTGTATATTTGGGATTATAATATGTCTCTGGTTGGTCTGTCGCATGCGCGTCAGGGCACATCGAGATAAGGTCCTACTCACTCAAGCACTTTTGGCTGTTAGTGAAGGTGATTCTCCCGCAGCCTGGATCTCCGTCCTAAACAATTCGAATGGATTGCCCTTGCACGGAGAGGCCCTGTTGCCATTGCACCTCTATAGGGAATCAAAACTTATTCTGAGTCAGCCTTTGCACCCTGCAGCCCTTGTTGGCATTGCACGCAGGAAGGTGTCTCAGACATGCCAACGGAAGGCTGCCCTCGAACAGTGAGCACATCATGAGGTGAACACTTGTACGGGCTACATTCTGCTTGGTGATTCTAGTAAATAAAAAAGGGGGAGATGTAGGGCGCGGTCAGCTAACTGCCACGCAGCAGGAAGCTGAAGTAAGCTGAATCATCCTTCCTGTGGCCACTG
>NW_020841551.1:0-1763 GCF_003676395.1 Aethalodelphis obliquidens | reverse complement strand
ACGGGCACCGGAAGGAGGGAGGAATAGTTGAGAAGGGACTTTTACAACCTATATTTAGTAGAAACTAAGTTATGTTAAATCTAGATGTATAATCCTGTACAGGGAGACCTTTTCTTTTTTTTGCGGTACGCGGGCCTCTCACTGTGTGGCCTCTCCCGTCGCGGAGCATAGGCTCCTGACGCGCAGGCTCAGCAGCCATGGCTCACGGGCCCAGCCGCTCCGCGGCATGTGGGATCTTCCCAGACCGGGGCACGAACCCGGGTCCCCTGCATCGGCAGGCGGACTCTCAACCACTGCGCCACCAGGGAAGCCCTGGGGAGACCTTTTCTGAAATGCAGTGACATCATACTCTGGGCTAGGAAAGTTAGAGTGATTGTGCTTTTGACCGTGGCAGCATTATTATTATTATTTTTTAACAATGTCCTGGGGTCATACCTCAGGTCCTCAGAACAGCCGGTGACTTCTCTAGTTTGATCTGGTAAAAAGGTAGTGTGAATTCCAGCTCCATGATGGCTTGGCTTTACCCTGGGACTCTCCTGAGGAATAAATTCCCCCCCAGCTCCCAGAAGGAACTTGATTTTTGAGGCTCTTCAGCAAATACTTGACTTATTCTTTGAACTCTATCTTGGCTGCTTTTTCTTTGGCTTCTAAAGCAGACAACAGGTTTTGTTTGTTTGTTTGTTTTTGTTTTGCGGTACACGGACCTCTCACTGTTGTGGCCTCTCCCGTTGCGGAGCACGGGCTCCGGATGCGCAGGCTCAGCGGCCATGGCTCACGGGCCCAGCCGCTCCGCGGCATGTGGGATCCTTGCGGACCAGGGCACGAACCCGTGTCCCCTGCATCGGCAGGCAGACTCTCAACCAGTGCGCCACCAGGGAAGCCCCAGAAAACAGTTTTCACCATCCTATGTTTTAGAGAATCTGACCATATTCATCTCTAGTGTGTGATTAAGAGTGTCTCATTAAAAAAAACAAAAACAAAACCATAAAACTGTGTCTCATTTAAAAATATATACAGGGACTTCCGTGGTGGTGCAGTGGTTAAGAATCCGCCTGCCAATGCAGGGGACATGGGGTTTGATCCCTGGTCTGGGAAGATTCCACATGCCACGGAGCAACTAACCCCGTGCGCCACAACTGCTGACCCCATGCTTTGCAGCTGTTGAAGCCCATGTGCTCTGGGGCCCATGTGCTGCAACTGCTGAGCCTGCATCCTGCAACTAATGAAGCCCACGCACAGCAATGCAGAGTAGCCCCCGCTCACCACAACTGGAGAAAGCCCACGTGCAGCAATGAAGACTCAATGCAGCCAAAAAATGCATATATATGCAATTTTTTGAGCTGAAATTCACATAACATAAAATTAACCATTTTACAGTGAGCAGCTTGGTGGCATTTGGCCCGACTCTTCGCATTTGTTTTTGTTTAGGCTAGTTTATTTTTATTTTGGGGGAGTTTCTTTTGGCTTGAGTCAGGAACTGACATGATAAAATGTTGCTCTGCCAATACGTGTAAAGGATATTTCATTACTGTTGTGTAGGACAGTGCAAGATAAGAGAGTGGTGTGTTTCTCCTTTCTCTTGAAAAGCAGGGGTTCTTAATTTACGGTCTAAGATCATGTACTTGATTCTCTCCTCTTCCCTGAAATTTTGTGGGCTGGTACATTATTCTCTAGTTAAGAACTTAGTGCTCACAATGTAATAGGACAGAAATCTATTCCTCGATGATGAAATTTGTTAGGGGAAGTAATGAAATGTGTGGGTC
>NW_020841550.1:0-1763 GCF_003676395.1 Aethalodelphis obliquidens | reverse complement strand
ACGGGCACCGGAAGGAGGGAGGAATAGTTGAGAAGGGACTTTTACAACCTATATTTAGTAGAAACTAAGTTATGTTAAATCTAGATGTATAATCCTGTACAGGGAGACCTTTTCTTTTTTTTGCGGTACGCGGGCCTCTCACTGTGTGGCCTCTCCCGTCGCGGAGCATAGGCTCCTGACGCGCAGGCTCAGCAGCCATGGCTCACGGGCCCAGCCGCTCCGCGGCATGTGGGATCTTCCCAGACCGGGGCACGAACCCGGGTCCCCTGCATCGGCAGGCGGACTCTCAACCACTGCGCCACCAGGGAAGCCCTGGGGAGACCTTTTCTGAAATGCAGTGACATCATACTCTGGGCTAGGAAAGTTAGAGTGATTGTGCTTTTGACCGTGGCAGCATTATTATTATTATTTTTTAACAATGTCCTGGGGTCATACCTCAGGTCCTCAGAACAGCCGGTGACTTCTCTAGTTTGATCTGGTAAAAAGGTAGTGTGAATTCCAGCTCCATGATGGCTTGGCTTTACCCTGGGACTCTCCTGAGGAATAAATTCCCCCCCAGCTCCCAGAAGGAACTTGATTTTTGAGGCTCTTCAGCAAATACTTGACTTATTCTTTGAACTCTATCTTGGCTGCTTTTTCTTTGGCTTCTAAAGCAGACAACAGGTTTTGTTTGTTTGTTTGTTTTTGTTTTGCGGTACACGGACCTCTCACTGTTGTGGCCTCTCCCGTTGCGGAGCACGGGCTCCGGATGCGCAGGCTCAGCGGCCATGGCTCACGGGCCCAGCCGCTCCGCGGCATGTGGGATCCTTGCGGACCAGGGCACGAACCCGTGTCCCCTGCATCGGCAGGCAGACTCTCAACCAGTGCGCCACCAGGGAAGCCCCAGAAAACAGTTTTCACCATCCTATGTTTTAGAGAATCTGACCATATTCATCTCTAGTGTGTGATTAAGAGTGTCTCATTAAAAAAAACAAAAACAAAACCATAAAACTGTGTCTCATTTAAAAATATATACAGGGACTTCCGTGGTGGTGCAGTGGTTAAGAATCCGCCTGCCAATGCAGGGGACATGGGGTTTGATCCCTGGTCTGGGAAGATTCCACATGCCACGGAGCAACTAACCCCGTGCGCCACAACTGCTGACCCCATGCTTTGCAGCTGTTGAAGCCCATGTGCTCTGGGGCCCATGTGCTGCAACTGCTGAGCCTGCATCCTGCAACTAATGAAGCCCACGCACAGCAATGCAGAGTAGCCCCCGCTCACCACAACTGGAGAAAGCCCACGTGCAGCAATGAAGACTCAATGCAGCCAAAAAATGCATATATATGCAATTTTTTGAGCTGAAATTCACATAACATAAAATTAACCATTTTACAGTGAGCAGCTTGGTGGCATTTGGCCCGACTCTTCGCATTTGTTTTTGTTTAGGCTAGTTTATTTTTATTTTGGGGGAGTTTCTTTTGGCTTGAGTCAGGAACTGACATGATAAAATGTTGCTCTGCCAATACGTGTAAAGGATATTTCATTACTGTTGTGTAGGACAGTGCAAGATAAGAGAGTGGTGTGTTTCTCCTTTCTCTTGAAAAGCAGGGGTTCTTAATTTACGGTCTAAGATCATGTACTTGATTCTCTCCTCTTCCCTGAAATTTTGTGGGCTGGTACATTATTCTCTAGTTAAGAACTTAGTGCTCACAATGTAATAGGACAGAAATCTATTCCTCGATGATGAAATTTGTTAGGGGAAGTAATGAAATGTGTGGGTC
>NW_020841549.1:0-1764 GCF_003676395.1 Aethalodelphis obliquidens | reverse complement strand
GACGAGACCCATAGTATCAAGCAAAGTTGATGCTATCGGGTATAAATATGGAGAAGCAAAGCTCTCCTCTGCAAAGCTGGTGCTGTCAGGTGTAAATATGGAAAAGTAAAGTTCTTGTTTGCAGAGCTTCCTGCCTCCTGGTGGCTGGTGCCGTGCAATTGGCCTCTCTTGCCCAGTGCTGTAAGCTGGGCCCTCTCTGGAGGAGAAACCTGGGTTCCCGAGGACATGTGATCAGAGCCGGGGCCCCGCCAGTTGGCGAGGGAATCCCAGGGCAGGTGCTGGGCGTGGAGGCCACGGGGGCATAGGCTACCAAGGTGACAGAAAACTGACCTTCTCTGGGGGCGCTGCACCTCGCTCACTCGCACACCTCACATCTCCCTGCTTGGCCCCGGAGGATGGCTGGTTAGCCAGAGACGGGTAAGATTCCTCAGGGAAGGAACAACCTAAGACAGGCACAGTCGCAGAGGGGCCATCAGGAGAGAACTTGGGGGCCAACAGAGGTGGGGCATAGACCCTCACCCCCCCCAACTTTGCAGGTGCCTGAACCCTCACCCCTTTTGAGAGAGGTCTCTTGTCCCCATGGCTGCTTCGCTTCCCACGCCCAGCTCAGATGAGAATCCAGGTAGCAGACCAGAGACCTGGCCAATGGCAACTGCTCTTCCACCGCAGCAGGGCTCTGTTTCCCATTTCCTCCGTGAACCACAGCTTTTCTCTGTGTGGAAGCAAGGCTTTCCTCTGTGTGGCTCCCCTTGTCTTCCCCTGCCTTTGCCTAAGGTGATTTTTATAGGATTGCTTTTGGTGTTGGGAAAAATGTATAGTTTTAATGCAGGGGTTTAGGAAAGACCCCAATTTAGGGTAAAAACCAAGAGAAGGATTATAGCTACTTTGGCTCCTTTAATGATTATATTTGTTGGGGAAATATAATGGTGGGAACATTTTTGCAGCAGCTTTGTACTTTAAAAGAAAAATTGCAAGAGTTATGGCCTCCCAGTGGAGTTATAAACATGCTGGGAAATACCTGGGTATGGTGACAAGGTTTTATGCAACAGTGGGTTTAATCAATAAGTTTACGGTACAATGTCCGCTCCCATGGTTTTTTAGAAGTATAAAAAATGATGTGTATTGTTTTGATTGTTTTGATTACTATTGTAGGTTAGGAAATTTTTGGGTATGGTGGTGGGAAGGTTTTATGCTATAGTGGGTACATAATAAATTAGATAGAGTAGGCTACTTGGTAGCCTTTTATAAGTAGAATTGTTTTTTGTATAATTTAGTGCCTTGTTTTGATTATAAGGTAGAAGAAAATAGTCTATAAATATTTACAATTGTTAAAAGAATAATGTGCTTGAGTTTGTGCTTTGAATAGTTGGGTGATTGAACAAGAACATATAGGTACAAGAACATCTAATTTTCTAAGGAAGACGATGAAACCGCAGACTATGTTCCTGACGTAGATGTGACCAACATGTGACTAACCACAGGAGAAGAAAGAGACTCTGGGCGATGGGAAAATTACCTAACCTGTTTTAATCAATCTGCTGATGTAAATTACCTTTGTTTTGTGGCCTATGTGGGGGAGTTTTTGGCGTGGGAATGAGAATGTTGAATTTGAAAATGAGATCACTTTATAGTATAAAAGCTTTTGGAATCTTGAAAATAAATTTGTCAGATCCTTGCATCCTCTGAGGTGTACTGAGTTCTGTCCACGCCGACTCCGTCTTCTCCTTTGGGTGAATCCTGTTCAGCTGGGGCTGGTCCCCAGCA
>NW_020841548.1:0-1764 GCF_003676395.1 Aethalodelphis obliquidens | reverse complement strand
CGCAGCCCCATCACCTGTCTGGGCACAGGGGCCCAACTCCAGCCCCTCGCACCTCCTAAATACACAACCACTTCCCCACTTACAGCTCCAGCACCCCTAAACACACAGCCCCAGCACGCCCCCAAACACACAACCACCACATGCCTGCTCACCCAAACACATATTACAGCCCTAGTACTTAACCAAAACCCAGATGTTTATGACCCCCAGTATACCCCCAGACACCCCAACACACACACAAGGCTTCTACCACATCCTCAAACATATCAACTCTTCCTCCAATCCCAGCACCTCCCCAGATACACCCAGGACCCTACTGTTAGCCCTAATACCTTCCACACACTCAGGTTCTCAGAGTCCCAGCACCTAACCAGACACCCTCAGACTCTCCCGACGGCCCCAGCGTTTCCCTCCGCTGCAGCTCATCACGTCCCCAGACACACCGATACAGCCCCCTACACCTTTCCAAACTCTCCCTGCGACATACATGTACACACACCGCCTCAACACCCACGCAGAGGAGGACACCGCTGCAGCCACACCATTTACCTCAAACACACAGACACGGTGCATCTTTGAACAGTAGTGTCCCCTCAGCTTCTCGTACCTTCCAGGCCGTGCACGTGCATGCGCACCCCGCACACGCACACGCACACACACACCCCAGATCCCAGCACCTCCTCAAACAAGCAGTCCTCTGTGCATTCCCCAGCAAGCTCCAGCTCCAGTACTTTCCTCAGCCATCCAAGGGCCCAGGGACAGCCCCCACCCCTCTCCAAACACCAGTCCCGCACTCATACACAAACACACAGGGCCCCAGCCCAGTCACCCCTCAGAGCAGCTCCGCCCTGCGCCCACACCTCACCCTGCAGCCGCACTCCCACCATCACACGTTCCAGCACAGCCTCACTCCTCAGCGCTCTCCATCACCGCCCCCCCACCCCACCTTGTCCTCCCCAGCCTCCCTCCCCCAAACCTCCCCGCAGATAGCCTCAGCCTTGCAGACACACTGGCCCACTCTTCCGTGCTCTCTCTCGTTTCTGGGCTGCCTGGTCCTCCCCCACTTCCCAGAGCCTCCTCTGCCTGGGGAGGCATCTCCACGCCCCCTCATTGCCCCAGGCCTTTCATTCCTGGACAGTGAGGCTGTACATCTGGTTCAAAGCTGCCCCACCCAAGACCCTGTGCTCTGGGCACCCTGGCCTGGGCTTTGGGGGTTTGGGGCCTCTTTGGGGGCTCTTGGCACCTGGTCATCCTGGTGTGGCAGCCAGGAACTCTGAGTGCCCAGCCAGCCCTGACTCTGTCGTGTATGGGTGGGAGGTGGGGGCGGCCTGGGCAGGGGGATTTACCCCCAGCCTGCACTTTCTCAGGTGCTTGCCAGATCCCCCTCTTCTTGGGCTCACCTGAGGGGGACATTGGGCCTGGAGCTTCAGGAAAAAAGATGGACAAGGTGCTGGCTTGACATGCTTCCCCTCCCACCCACCCCCCCAGATCCGGGCTTGGGGCTTGGTCTCCCTGGGAGTCAGTTCCGACAGTGAAGGTTACTTTACTAGATGCATGATTTTAAACGGAATCTCCACCATCTGTTCCACCCCCTAATTACAGATGCACAGAATCCGCCTCAGAGGGCAGCATGAGGGGAGTGATTTAGAGGCTGAGCTGCTTCTGCCTGCATTAGGGCTGGGGAGACTGGGGGGGCCTCTGGGTATTGCTCACAGCCCCCCAATCCCATCTCTTTCCCAGGGGCCCCTCGTGCCTCTTCTCTTG
>NW_020841547.1:0-1719 GCF_003676395.1 Aethalodelphis obliquidens | reverse complement strand
GGAGGAGAATGACTTGGTCGATGGCCCAGTGGTTTTTTGTCCAGCCAAGCCCTGGGCAGGTGATGAGGGGGCCCTAAGAGCAAGGCTGCACCTTGCTGTGCCCACTGCGGAGCTGAGGCTGATAGGAATAGAGGCCGGAACCGACACACCCCTAAAGTCAGCCTTGGCTGGGCATGGGCTGCACCCTCCGCTGGAAGTAGGGGGGCCCTGCCTGGGTGCGCCCCCAGGGATGTGATGTAAGATGGGGGCAGTAGTGCCTCCAAACCTAGGCTTCTTCTTAGGGCTGGGTCCCGTGGTCACCATGGGGTGGCTCTGGTGAGGAGGGTCCCAGGAGTTCAGGCCCACGCTGCCCCCATTGCTGTGTGTGGTGCTCGGGGGCCCCCTCTTTCTTGATGTCACTCTGAGAGCTGCAAACATGCAGCTCAGATCATCTAGGGCAGCCGCTCTGCTCCCAAAACCCAGCTGTGTGCTGGCATGGGTGCCCACGGTGGAATTTCTGGATGATGAACACCCAGAAGATGCTTGTGCGGGGCCGCCCGAAGCTGGGGGGCCTGGAGCAGAGGCAAAGGCTGGGGCTTTCCGTTTCCTATGCTGGGGAGAGCTGCCACAGGCGGTGGTTCCTCGCTGCTGCCAATCAGGGCCCCCAGGGATGTGCATTAAGATGGGGGCAGTAGTGCCTCCAAACCCAGGCTTCTTCTTAGGTCTGGGTCCCGTGGTCACCATGGGGTGGCTCTGGTAAGGAGGGTCCCAGGAGTTCAGGCCCACGCTGCCCCCATTGCTGTGTGTGGTGCTCGGGGGCCCCCTCTTTCTTGATGTCACGCTGAGAGCTGCAAACATGCAGCTCAGATCTAGGGCAGCCGCTCTGCTCCCAAAACCCAGCTGTGTGCTGGCATGGGTGCCCACGGTGGAATTTGTGGATGAACCCCCCCCAGAAGATGCTTGTGCGGGGCCGCCCGAAGCTGGGGGGCCTGGAGCAGAGGCAAAGGCTGGAGTTTTCGGTTGCCTGTGCTGGGGAGAGCTGCCGAGGTCCCCGTTGGCATAGGTCTCACCCCGCAGCCCTCTGTTGATGCGCCGGAACGCCGCTTCCTTCTCGGAGTCTAGGTCTTCGGCGGTGACCCGGAAACCCGGCTCAGGGGCTGGGGGCAGCCTCAGAGGCTCCCCTCGCCTGTGCGGCAGCAGAGGAATCCTGCGTTTTCGGGGCCTGGGACTGTCAGATGTGCAGGAGCCCTTCCTCCAGGGCCCTTTCTGCCCTCTTGCTGCCTCTGCATTTTTGTCAGGCTGGCTTTTCCTCTGGGAAACCACCGGAGCTGCAGAGGGCGATGGAGGACCCTCCTCGCGCCCTGTCTTCGCAGACTTCTGGGGCAGCCCTTGCGGTATGGCGGGACCCCTCCTTCTTTCCACTGGCAGGAAACCTCGGGTGGAGCTATATGAGCTCGTGATGGCGTTTCTTTGGGGGCAGGAGCTCATACAAGAGGTCTGTTGTTTCCTGGCAGATCTGTCCTCTGCCCACTTGGCGTGGAGGTCTCTCTGCAGAGGTCCAGGCCTGGGCACGAAGAAAGAGCCCCCCAGGGGCCTAAATGCAGATCGTGCGCCCCCGGTGTCATCGGTCTTCTCTGGTCTTCGTTCCTCCCTGTGACTGTGGGGACTTCCTCCTGCTTGGCCATCCCTTGCCCGCTCTCTCCCAGGGCCCTCAACACCGTCTTCTCTGTGCTGTAGTTC
>NW_020841546.1:0-1765 GCF_003676395.1 Aethalodelphis obliquidens | reverse complement strand
CAGTTCTAAAATTATAATTGAGACATCAAAAATCCTTTCCCAGTAATAGATAGAACAAATAGGCAGAAAGACAGTAAGAGTATAGAAGATTTGAACACTATCAACCAAATAGTCTTAATTGACATTTATAGAACAATTCACCCAACAGTAGAATACACATTATTTTCAAAGACATATGAATATTCAACAAGATAGACCATATAATAAGCCAATAAAAATATCTCAAACAATTTAAAAGCGTAGAAATCGTAGCTACATTTTAATAGCATAATAGAATTTAGCTATAAGTCAAACAGGAATAAATCTAAAAAATTCTCAAATCTTTAGATATTAAACATCCCATTTCTAAATAACCCAGGGTTAAAGGGGAAGTCTAAAACCAATGAAAAAATAGTCTGTATGAAATACAGATAAAAATACAACACATCAAAATATGAGGGATACAGCTATAGCAGTGCTTTCAGGGTCATTTATAGTATTGAATACTTATACTAGGAAAGAAGAAATGACTCAGATCAATAATTTAATTTTTCATCTTAAGAAATTTTTTTTTTTTTTTTGTGGTACGCGGCCCTCTCACTGTTGTGGCCTCTCCCGTTGCGGAGCACAGGCTCTGGACGCGCAGGCTCAGTGGCCATGGGTCACGGGACCAGCCGCTCCGCAGCATGTGGGATCTTCCCGGACCAGGGCACGAACCCGTGTCCCCTGCATCGGCAGGCAGACTCTCAACCACTGCGCCACCAGGGAAGCCCCATCTTAAGAAATTTTTAAAGAAAAATAGAGCAAACTAAACCCAAAGCAAGTAGAAAGAAGTAATAAAGAATGGAGAAGAAATTAATGAAATTGAAAATAGAAAAATAAAAAAAAATCAATGCAAATAAAAGCATATTCTTTGAAAAGTTCAATAAAATTGACAAACTTCTAGTTACAGTGACCAAGAAAAAAGGGAGAAGAGCTTCCTATAAGAATGAAAAATTTCAATATCAAGAATGGAAAATAAAGGGACATTGTTACTGGCAACATCGGTTCTAAGAGGAGTCCCGTAGATAGCCTGTGACCTCAGTGTTATCACAGAGTTGGATTTCAGAGTGGTGGATTTGGAGCCCTTAGTCAAGTTCATTCTTGGTATTTGGAAGTAAGTGAAGAAAATTCTCAGTCACAACTGTGAAAACGTCGTTATAAAAATAAAAGGGGGGGCTTCCCTGGTGGCGCAGTGGTTGGGAGTCCGCCTGCCGATGCAGGGGACACAGGTTCGTGCCCTGATCCGGGAGGATCCCGCATGCCGCGGAGCGGCTGGACCCGTGAGCCATGGCCGCTGAGCCTGTGAGTCCGGGGCCTGTGCTCCGCAGCGGGAGAGGCCACAACAGTGAGAGGCCGCCGTACCAAAAAAAATAAATAAATAAAAAAAAATAAAAGGAATATGGGTTGTTCTAGATGACCAGAAAATTCAATATGTGATCTTTTATTAGATCTTGGATCAGAACTAAGAAATAAAAACAACTAGAAAAATATTCAGTGGCATATTTGGGGAAAATTGTTATATTGAACACATGACATAAATATTAAAGAACATTTTGTATATCAGGCTTAAATTTTCTGGATGTGATAATTACAATTTGATAAAATATCTTTTAAAAAAATGAAATACAAGCTAAAATATTTGTGTGAAGTATCAGAAACTTAGTTTTAAATAATTGATAAATATGTAATCAAAATGTGTATTGTTGTGAGTGTATGTTTAGGTAGACCGAGGGTGAGAGATAAA
>NW_020841545.1:0-1765 GCF_003676395.1 Aethalodelphis obliquidens | reverse complement strand
AAACTCAATATTATAATAACTTAATTCATTTCTCTTAATAAAAATGTGTTAAGGGGGCTTCCCTGGTGGCGCAGTGGTTGAGAGTCTGCCTGCTAATGCAGGGGACACGGGTTCTAGCCCTGGTGTGGGAGGATTCCACATGCCGCGGAGCAACTATGCCCGTGAGCCACAACTGCTGAGCCTGCGCGTCTGGAGCCTGTGCTCCACAACAAGAGAGGCCGCGATAGTGACAGGCCCGCGCACCGCGATCAAGAGTGGCCCCGGCTTGCCACAACTAGAGAAAGCCCTCGCACAGAAACGAAGACCCAACACAGCAAAAATAAATTAATTAATTAATAAACTCCTACCCCCAACATCTAAAAAAAAAAAAAGTGTTAAGTTCTGACTGCCATATAAAATATGAAGAAGTGAGATAGCACCAAATTGCTGGCAAGGATGTGGAGTGACAGAAACTCTCATCATTGCTGGTGGGAATGCTAAGTGGTACAGCCACTGTGCAAGAAATTTTGGCAGTTCTTACAAAACTAAACATGCTTATGTCCAGCAATCTCTCTCTGTTATTTGCACGAAGGAGTAGAAAACATGTATCAAACACCTGTTCAAGGATGTTTGCAACAGCTTTATTCATAATTGTTAAAACACGGAAGCAACCAAGTCTTCCTTCACTAGGTGAAGGGATAAATAAACTGTGGTACTTCCAGACAATGGAATATTATTCAGTACTAAAAAGAAAGGAGCTATCAACCACAAAAAGACATGAAGCAACCCTAATTGTATACTACTAAGTGAAAGAAGCCAATCTGAAAAGGCTGTATACTATATATCATTCCTACTATATGACATTCTGGAAATGGCAAAACTATGGAGATAGTAAAAAGATCAATGGTTGCCAAGGGGTGGGAGGAGGGAGGGTGGAGCACAAAGGATTTTTAGGGCAGTGGAAAAAAAAAAACATTATGATAAACATTCTGTATACACTTATTCAAACTTACAGAATAAGTCAGTATACATTTATTCTATTCAAATAGAATATACAGCAACCAGTAAACGCTAATTTTACACTATGGACTTTGGTGATGACGTGCAATGTAGTTTCATCGACGGTAACAAACATTGCTTGTGAGGGAGGCTGTGCATATGTGGGAGCGCAGGGCGTATATGGGGATCCCCTTGCTCCACTCAATTTTGCGGTGAACTTACACTGCTCTAAAATATAACATCTATTTAAAAATAAAAAAGAAAGCAGCCTTAAGAAATAAAGTGTATCAATGGCCTCAAAATTCTGGCCACATTTAAGACAATAACTTCCTTAAAAAGACAATGGGATAGTGTACGGTCAATAAAAAAAAATCAACTTGTTTTTCCACATGTTTTGAAAAATACATATGTACATTTGTCTGAAAAAATATCACCCAGATATAAGTCATCGTTAACCATAATATTCTCCAGTCCACCACAGGTGCATTTTAATGTAATATTTCCTTAAGAATGTGTACTCCAAATAAGCAATCTCCAGCCATCCAGAAACAAATAGGGAATTTTTTAAATGCTAAAACACAAGCACAAATAATAAAATTTGTTTAAAATCCGTTTTCTTTTCATTAAAAAAAAACTTTTAATACTACTTAGAAAAGATAGACAAAGGGAGACTTCTTAAGATGGAGTAATAGACACTGGGTTCACCTTCCTGCATGAGACAAAAACCGAAATAATTCATGTCTCGTAGATGTATACCCACATTACAATGAATATAAACACAAAAAAA
>NW_020841544.1:0-1766 GCF_003676395.1 Aethalodelphis obliquidens | reverse complement strand
TTCACAATTTGTATGGAAACACAAAAGACCCCGAATAGCCAAAGCAATCTTGAGAACAAAAAACGGAGCTGGAGGAATCAGACTCCCTGGCTTCAGACTATACTACAAAACTACAGTAATCAAGACAGTATGGTACTGGCACAAAAACAGAAAGATAGATCAATGGAACAGGATAGAAAGTCCAAAGATAAACCCACACACATATGGTCACCTTATCTTTGATAAAGGAGGCAGGAATGTACAGTGGAGAAAGGATAGCCTCTTCAATAAGTGCTGCTGGGAAAACTGGACCGGTACATGTAAAAGTATGAAATTAGATCACTCCCTAACACCATACACCAAAATAAGCTCAAAATGGGTTAAAGACCTAAATGTACGGCCAGAAACTATCAAACTCTTAGAGGAAAACACAGGCAGGACACTCTATGACATAAATCACAGCAAGATCCTTTTTGACCCACCTCCTAGAGAAATGGATATAAAAACAAAAATAAACAAATGGGACCTAATGAAACTTAAAAGCTTTTGCACAGCAAAGGAAACCATAAACAAGATCAAAAGACAACCCTCAGAATGGGAGAAAATATTTGCAAATGAAGCAACTGACAAAGGATTAATCTCCAAAATTTATAAGCAGCTCATGCAGCTCAATAACAAAAAAACAAACAACCCAATCCAAAAATGGGCAGAAGACCTCAATAGACATTTCTCCAAAGAAGATATACAGACTGCCAACAAACACATGAAAGAATGCTCAACAACACTAATAATTAGAGAAATGCAAATCAAAACTACAATGAGATATCATCTCACACCAGTCAGAATGGCCATCATCAAAAAATCTAGAAACAATAAATGCTGGAGAGGGTGTGGAGAAAAGGGAACCCTCTTGCACTGTTGGTGGCAATGTAAATTGATACAGCCACTGTGGAGAACAGTATGGAGGTTCCTTAAAAAACTACAAATAGAACTACCATATGACCCAGCAATCCCACTACTGGGCATATACCCTGAGAAAACCATAATTCAAAAAGAGTCATGTACCGAAATGTTCATTGCAGCTCTATTTACAATAGCCCAGAGATGGAAACAACCTAAGTGTCCATCATCGGATGAATGGATAAAGAAGATGTGGCACATATATACAATGGAATATTACTCAGCCATAAAAAGAGACGAAATTGAGCTATTTGTAATGAGGTGGATAGACCTAGAGTCTGTCATACAGAGTGAAGTAAGTCAGAAAGAGAGAGACAAATACCGTATGCTAACACATATATATGGAATTTAAAAAAAAATGTCATGAAAAACCTAGGGGTGAAACAGGAATAAAGACACAGACTTACTAGAGAATGGACTTGAGGCTATGGGGAGGCGGAAGTGTAAACGGTGACAAAGCGATAAAGAGGCATGGACATACATACACTACCAAACGTAAGGTAGATAGCTAGTGGGAAGCAGCCGCATAGCACAGGGAGATCAGCTCGGTGCTTTGTGACCGCCTGGAGGGGTGGGATAGGGAGGGTGGGAGGGAGGGAGACGCAAGCGGGAAGAGATATGGGAACATATGTATATATATAACTGATTCATTTTGTTGTGAAGCTGAAACTAACATACCATTGTAAAGCAATTATACTCCAATAAAGATGTTAAAAAACAAAACAAAACAAAACCCTATAGGTGAGTGGCAAGTGAAAACAAGCTCAGGGCTCCCACTGTTCTGCATTATGGCGAGTTGTACAATTATTTCATTATGTATTACATGT
>NW_020841543.1:0-1766 GCF_003676395.1 Aethalodelphis obliquidens | reverse complement strand
TACATGACATCATTCTCTGCTCCTCTCTCACAACCAGTCTGAGTGCAATCAAAGTTTTACACCACTGAGGTTTTTCATCCAAGAACTTGGTAAAGCTCCGCATTCTGAACACAAGACTTCTTCAATCTACTGAATTATATTAATAGCTATGCTGTAATCATCCTTGAATTATTAAATTCTACTTATATGATTTATTAATCATTAACATGCCTATTTATTTTACTGATATTTTATTTGTTATGCATCCATAGTTGTTTTTTTAATCTGAATTTCTTTTCTTATTGAACCCATTTAAAATCCTTGAACCAGGAGTTTAGTTCTCTTGAAAAAGAAGGTGGATGACTTTTCACTTTATCCCATGATGTGTTAAAAATATTCTAACATATTTATAGGTGTTTTCTGACAAAAATATTTTAACACATTTATTGGTGTTTTCTGACATGCTTGCTATTCTACCAGTTCTTTAAGATACTTCCCTGAAGAATTTGCCTGCTAATTCTAAAAGCTAAAGGCTGAAAGTGACCCTAAGAAAGAGTGGGAAGGCCTTTAATTATTGTGAAAACTCCTCCCTGCACCTTTTCAGGTTATTTATCTCTGTAAATATTACCTTTAAATCCAGCCTACATTCCTCTGTCTCCCTTGCCTATTAAGACACTTACATGCACGTCACTCACATTTTATAAATCAAACATAATAAATCAAATGTCAATATGCAGATATAAGCTAGAAGCTTGATATTTGACTATTTGCAACGTGTCAAAGCATCTCATCTAATCCCAGCACATCATTTATTTACCACCATAGACTGAGGTTTGGCTGAGATTTGAACATGGGGTTACAAACCCTACTGTAATGAGCCAGAGTTAATTAATTAAAATTGACTCCCCAAAATCCTACCATGGTTTCTACATTTCATATAAGACATTTAAGCTTTTATTACTCTAATAATTTCCTATGCTCCTGTACTTTTCAGGATCAAGGTCTTGCCCTTTACTTTCAACCCCTCTCCCCACCCTTCCCTGTGCACATACTCAATCAAGGCCTTGTAACTGAGAGTCACTTAAATGCTTGTGATTTACTCCCCAGAGTGGAAGCACTTCTACACTTCTTATTCCCACCCAGTATCCTGCACAATGTTAGGGATATTACTGGTCCTCAGGGTTGTTAATAAAAGTGATAAATGTAATAAGCTTAACATAGTTGTGCCAGTAAATCTGTTTGAAAACTATAGTTTTCCTCCATTTTCTCTTGTGGGTTACTCTTGTCTTCTCAGGTGACCAGTAAATTTGTTAGCCAGGCATCTCCTTAGTCTTCCTTCAACCTCCTGCATGATTTAGATCAACTGTTTCCTTTTTCCTATTGTACAGTTTTTCTCAGCTTTAAAATAGGGATAATGAGAATACCATACTCCATTGAACGTACCATCTTATGTTATATGCTCTATTTAATGAGAATACAACTCATAACTGTTATCATAACTGAGTACATTTTATAATCAGAGACATATACACATAGTTATGATAGTTGTTACTGTGACGGGTGTACACAAGGTGTAAAAACCATTATTTCATGCTCACCCAAAAGATGATTATGGCACATTTGTGCCTTGCTCAGCTCATAACCTGGTTATGCAAAAATTCTACCTCTGTGAATTAAAATAGGGTTATCTTTTTTAGCATTGTACAAAGCATACACACAAATTTTTAAATTCTACTCGCAAATGAAATATCCTCATGGCTGTGCCAAACACTCGATTAAAAATACCT
>NW_020841542.1:0-1766 GCF_003676395.1 Aethalodelphis obliquidens | reverse complement strand
TTCACAATTTGTATGGAAACACAAAAGACCCCGAATAGCCAAAGCAATCTTGAGAACAAAAAACGGAGCTGGAGGAATCAGACTCCCTGGCTTCAGACTATACTACAAAACTACAGTAATCAAGACAGTATGGTACTGGCACAAAAACAGAAAGATAGATCAATGGAACAGGATAGAAAGTCCAAAGATAAACCCACACACATATGGTCACCTTATCTTTGATAAAGGAGGCAGGAATGTACAGTGGAGAAAGGATAGCCTCTTCAATAAGTGCTGCTGGGAAAACTGGACCGGTACATGTAAAAGTATGAAATTAGATCACTCCCTAACACCATACACCAAAATAAGCTCAAAATGGGTTAAAGACCTAAATGTACGGCCAGAAACTATCAAACTCTTAGAGGAAAACACAGGCAGGACACTCTATGACATAAATCACAGCAAGATCCTTTTTGACCCACCTCCTAGAGAAATGGATATAAAAACAAAAATAAACAAATGGGACCTAATGAAACTTAAAAGCTTTTGCACAGCAAAGGAAACCATAAACAAGATCAAAAGACAACCCTCAGAATGGGAGAAAATATTTGCAAATGAAGCAACTGACAAAGGATTAATCTCCAAAATTTATAAGCAGCTCATGCAGCTCAATAACAAAAAAACAAACAACCCAATCCAAAAATGGGCAGAAGACCTCAATAGACATTTCTCCAAAGAAGATATACAGACTGCCAACAAACACATGAAAGAATGCTCAACAACACTAATAATTAGAGAAATGCAAATCAAAACTACAATGAGATATCATCTCACACCAGTCAGAATGGCCATCATCAAAAAATCTAGAAACAATAAATGCTGGAGAGGGTGTGGAGAAAAGGGAACCCTCTTGCACTGTTGGTGGCAATGTAAATTGATACAGCCACTGTGGAGAACAGTATGGAGGTTCCTTAAAAAACTACAAATAGAACTACCATATGACCCAGCAATCCCACTACTGGGCATATACCCTGAGAAAACCATAATTCAAAAAGAGTCATGTACCGAAATGTTCATTGCAGCTCTATTTACAATAGCCCAGAGATGGAAACAACCTAAGTGTCCATCATCGGATGAATGGATAAAGAAGATGTGGCACATATATACAATGGAATATTACTCAGCCATAAAAAGAGACGAAATTGAGCTATTTGTAATGAGGTGGATAGACCTAGAGTCTGTCATACAGAGTGAAGTAAGTCAGAAAGAGAGAGACAAATACCGTATGCTAACACATATATATGGAATTTAAAAAAAAATGTCATGAAAAACCTAGGGGTGAAACAGGAATAAAGACACAGACTTACTAGAGAATGGACTTGAGGCTATGGGGAGGCGGAAGTGTAAACGGTGACAAAGCGATAAAGAGGCATGGACATACATACACTACCAAACGTAAGGTAGATAGCTAGTGGGAAGCAGCCGCATAGCACAGGGAGATCAGCTCGGTGCTTTGTGACCGCCTGGAGGGGTGGGATAGGGAGGGTGGGAGGGAGGGAGACGCAAGCGGGAAGAGATATGGGAACATATGTATATATATAACTGATTCATTTTGTTGTGAAGCTGAAACTAACATACCATTGTAAAGCAATTATACTCCAATAAAGATGTTAAAAAACAAAACAAAACAAAACCCTATAGGTGAGTGGCAAGTGAAAACAAGCTCAGGGCTCCCACTGTTCTGCATTATGGCGAGTTGTACAATTATTTCATTATGTATTACATGT
>NW_020841541.1:0-1767 GCF_003676395.1 Aethalodelphis obliquidens | reverse complement strand
ATATGTTTAGATTTTTTTTTTTAAACATTTTTTTTGGAGTTTAAGTGCTTTACAATGTGGTGGTCTTTTCTTCTTTATAACAAAGTGAATCAGTTATACATATACATATATCCCCATATCTCTTCCCTCTTGCGTCTCCCTCCCTCCCACCCTCCCTATCCCACCCCTCTAGGTGGTCACAAAGCACCAAGCTGATCTCTCTGTGTTATGCGGCTGCTTCCCACTAGCTATCTATTTTATATTTGGTAGTGTATATATGTCCATGCCATTCTCTCACTTTCTCCCAGCTTACCCTTCCGCCTCCCTGTATCCTCAAGTCCATGCTCTAGTAGGTCTGTGTCTTTATTCCCGTCTTGCCCCTAGGTTCTTCATGTCCACTTTTTTTTTTTTTTTTTTTTAGATTCCATATATATAGTATAATGTTTTTTTTTTTTTTTTTTTTTTTTGTTTTTTTTTTTTTTTTTTTTTGATAGGTATACCTGGATTTAATTCTCACTTCTACCGCTTGGTAGCTGGATAGCCTTAGGCAAGTTTCATACCTCCCTGAAATTCACTTAATTCAGTCTGTAAAATGGCATAATAACTTATTATAGCATCCTTTTAGGAATTTTAAATCAGTTCTTGAAATAAAAGTACACAATATATAGAGAAGTATGGATTCCTCAATAGGTGTTTGACCTTTCATTTCTCCAGTATCCCACCCGCATCAAATAAAGAAAAATACTTTTTAAAATTTACGAATATTTCATTGTTGTAAAGTTAAAGCCATAAAAATAATCAAATGGCCTACTATCATACCGTTAGAAGAAAAAAAAAAAAAAAAAGGTGTTCATGAGAGTTCCATATTAGAATACAAGTTTTCCTTAGGCACCTGTTTATGTATGCTATTCTGCTCTTTACAATAAATAATTAAATTTAAAAGACTTAATTCCTCACTTTTAAGACCTTATTAGTTTACAAATTACATATTGACCTATGCTAAATTTTATACCGACCCATGCTAATGAATTCAGTACAGAAAACAAAAAACACTGCACTCAAGCAAACTACATATATATATATATATATATATATATATATATATATATAACTTATATGAGAATTGCTACTCCAGCTTTCTTTTGGTTTCCATTTGCATGAAATACCTTTTTCCATCCCCTTACTTTCAGTCTGTATGTGTCTCTAGGTCTGAAGTGGGTCTCTTGTAGACAGCAAATATATGGGTCTTGTTTTTGTATCCATTCAGCCAATCTGTGTCTTTTGGTGGGAGCATTTAGTCCATTTACATTTAAGGTAATTATCGATATGTGTGTTCCCATTCCCATTTTCTTAATTGTTTTGGGTTTGTTACTGTAGGTCTTTTCCTCCTTTTGTGTTTCTTGCCTAGAGAAGTTCCTTTAGCAGTTGTTGTAGAGCTGGTTTGGTTGTGCTGAACTCTCTCAGCTTTTGCTTGTCTGTAAAGGTTTTAATTTCTCCATCAAATCTGAATGAGATCCTTGCTGGGTAGAGTAATCTTGGTTGCAGGTTTTTCTCCTTCAACACTTTCAATATGTCCTGCCACTCCCTTCTGGCTTGCAGAGTTTCTGCTGAAAGATCAGCTGTTAACCTTATGGGGATTCCCTTGTGTGTTATTTGTTGTTTTTCCCTTGCTGCTTTTAATATGCTTTCTTTATATTTAATTTTTGACAGTTTGATTAATATGTGTCTTGGCGTATTTCTCCTTGGATTTATCCTGTATGGGACTCTCTGTGCTTCCTGGACTTGATT
>NW_020841540.1:297-1767 GCF_003676395.1 Aethalodelphis obliquidens | reverse complement strand
TCTGCTATTCTACTGGCATATTTGAGATCCAGATAATTTGCTACTTAACTGGATTCAATGACCTGTATATTTCAGGCATCTAAAACTCACCATGTTCCAAATTTCCCTCCTTATAGTTAGTAATTTTCTTGGGAATCTGGATGACATTAAATGGAATAAAGTTAGTGAGTGGCCCAGGAATGCCTGAAAGTTTGTTTGTCAGAGTGGCCAGGAAAAGTTAAGCAAGGAAGAAAAGCAAATGAAAAACAGAATCACATTATGGCTGAGTTTACTCCCAGGATTCCATGCAGATCTCTCTGTAGAGTTGGGTTGAGTTATAACTTATGCCAGAGCTCTACGTGGGGCTGACACCATCTCATGCCAAGCTCTCAGTTCTGGGCTAACGTCATCTCTGGTCCACTCTGTGGAGTGGAAACTTTGGAGGAATGGCCAATGTGTTCCGCAGCGTAGGAAGAGGGAAATTGTGAATGTGACTTTCTAAATTGTGGAGGAACTAACCACTGTAAATGTGCCTTGAACTATGTTGTTTAATTTGACCAGTCAGATCAATGACTTTCCCCTTGAATGAAATGCTGCTACATATATGAGCAGAAAAACAAAACTGGTATAAGGAATAGATAGCTAGTGGGAAGCAGCCGCATAGCACAGGGAGATCCGCTCGGTGCTTTGTGACCACCTAGAGGGGTGGGATAGGGAGGGTGGGAGGGAGGGAGATGCAAGAGGGAAGAGATATGGGGACACATGTATATGTATAACTGACTTATTCTGTTATAAAGCAGAAACTAACACACCATTGTAAAGCAATTATGCTCCAATAAAGATGTTAAAAAAAAACTGGTATAAGGAGATGGAGAGACTGGGAGTTTTATTTTCCCACCAATTAACTTTGCCTCTGACCATGACCTTCCCTTTGAGTCTCCTAGACCTTGAGGATGATCGCAACCCCTTGGGTTGGGTGATGGCAACCCCATCTTCACTAGAACCTCTATAGTTAACTTTGATTTCTCCCACTCCGTCTATCCATCCCATGTATGCAGTCAGACATTTCATCTTGGACTTTTCCTGACAAAATATGCTTGAATATAACCATTTCTTTTCACTCCCACTGCTACTGCTATTGTCACTCCCTTAACTAGGGCTTTATCTTTAAGTTCTTTATATAAATATATAAACATCTATATATAAATATAATATACAAATAAATAAAATATAATATTAATTCTGATGATTTTAAAGTCTTTTCTTGATAAAGACCTTTCCTGATAAAGATACACAATATCTTATATAAATATTTTTGTATTATCTGTTCTTTTCTTAGAATTTTAGTCATGATTCTATCTCTTGGTTTGTCTAGAACTTTTTGATTGAATGCTGGCTATTTTATTTGGCTTTCTTTGTTTTTCTCAGTGGAAACGTTGTTTTGCTTCAAAATATTTTATTCTACCTGGAAGTAGCAAATCTTCAAATTAC
>NW_020841540.1:0-287 GCF_003676395.1 Aethalodelphis obliquidens | reverse complement strand
GTGAAGGTATCGCACCTTCAGGAATTGTCCTTTCCACCCAAACTGTCCAGAAAGATTGACACCGAAGAAATGGATCGCTATTGTGGATCCTCATATACCAAATTCCCACGAGCTTTGCTGAGAAGACCTCAGCAGTGCATCAAAGCATCCCTTTGATGCAATGTGAATAAGGTTTCAAAAAGTTATTAATGTGGTTAGTAACTGACTGCAGTTTGGGAAATCCCACACTTGATTTCTGGATTTCTTCCACGTCTAGCTGTCTTTGACGTGTGATGTGCTTAGACGAA
>NW_020841539.1:0-1770 GCF_003676395.1 Aethalodelphis obliquidens | reverse complement strand
TGCCAGCCTGCCTGTATGTTGGCTGGGTCCCGACAAGTCAGGGTGTGGTGCTGAAGTGGTTCTGCAGTGGGTGTCCACCTGCTGGTGGGTGAAACCAGGTCCTGGTGCCAGTTCTGTACCCTGTTGTGTGGACCAAGTCCTGAGTCTCTGGCTGCAGGGCTCGGTGTCCCAGAGTCTGTGTCAGAACACTAGTTGGTGGGGTCACAGCTCAGGGGGACCTAGGGCTGGTGCTGCCCCACTTCTGAGTCTCCCCTCCTGCACCCCAGGTCACCCCACTTCTGAGTCTCCCCTCCTGCACTCCATGACCCACACTGCTGGGTCCCCCCTGCAACCCGGTACCCCACCTTCTGAGTCTCCCCTCCTGCACTCCATGTCCCCCCATTGCTGGGTCCCCCCTGCAACCCGGTATCCCACCTTCTGAGTCTCCCCTCCTGCACCCCATATCCCCCCAGTTCTGAGTCACCACACCTTCACCCCTTGTCCCCCCAGTTCTGAGACTGCACCCTATGTGCCCCACTTCTGAATCTCCACTCCTGTACCCCATGTCCCCCCACTTCTGTCTCCCCTCCTGCACCCTCTGTCCCCCCACTACTGAGTCTCCCCTCCTATACCCAATGTCCCCACACTTCTGAGTCTGCACGCCATGTGCCCCAATTCTGAGTCTCCCCTCCTGCACCCCATGTCCCCATACTTCTGAGTCACCCCAACTTCACGACTTATTCCCCCAGTTCTGAGTCACCCCTCCTGCACCCCATATCCTCCTACTGCTGTGTCCCCCCACCTGTACCCCAGGCACCACAATTCTGAGTCACCCCAACTTCAACACTTGTCCCCCAGTTCTGAGTCTCCCCTCCTGCACCCCATGTTCCCCTACTTCTGAGTCTCCCCTCCTGCACCCCATGTCCCCCCACTTCGGAGTCTGCACGCCATGTGCCCCAGTTCTGAGTCTCCCCTCCTGCACCCCATATCCCCCTACTGCTGTGTCCCCCCTCCTGCACCCCAGGCACCCCAATTCTTACTCTGTATTCACCTAGCTGATTCATTCCCCTGCCTCAGTTAATCTACTGTTGATTTCTCTTAGTGTATTTTTCATTTCAGTTGTATTCTTCACCTGTGTTTGGTTTCTCCTTTATATTTTCGAACTCTGTGTTAAATCCTTGAAATTTCTTTCTCCGTTCATCAGTTTTTACCCGAGTTCATTGATCATCTTTATGATCATTGCCTTAAACTCTCTATCGGATAGATTGCCGATCTCTACTTCACGTAGTTTTTCTTGTGGGGTTTTCATCTTATTCCTTCCACGTGGTCCTCTATCACCTAATTTTGCCTAATTTTCAGTTTTTATTTCTGTGCATTTGGTGGGTTGGTTACATTTCCTGATCTTGGAGAAGTTGCCTTTTGCAGGAGATGTCCTATACATCCCAGCTGCACACTTCCCTCTGGTCACCAGAGCTGTATGCTTTAGGGGTGTCCCTTATGTGAGCTATGTGGCTCCTTCTGTTTTGGTGAGCTGACTGCTGAGGGCAGTCTTGTAGGTATGGTCGGCCCCTGGTCTGGTTGGTCGTGAGCCCCTGCTTTATGCCCAGGCTGCCAGCTACGGTTGGAGGGGTCAGGTCACGAGGCAGCTGGTTGTGGAACACTGGGTGGTCTCAGGGCTAGTGCTGGCTCACTGGTGGGCAGAGCCAGTTTCTGGGGTGTGCGTTTGCAGGGTTCCCAGATCCAATGTCAGCCTGCTGGTGGATTGGGCCAGTTCCTGACACAGCTGGCTGC
>NW_020841538.1:0-1770 GCF_003676395.1 Aethalodelphis obliquidens | reverse complement strand
TGCCAGCCTGCCTGTATGTTGGCTGGGTCCCGACAAGTCAGGGTGTGGTGCTGAAGTGGTTCTGCAGTGGGTGTCCACCTGCTGGTGGGTGAAACCAGGTCCTGGTGCCAGTTCTGTACCCTGTTGTGTGGACCAAGTCCTGAGTCTCTGGCTGCAGGGCTCGGTGTCCCAGAGTCTGTGTCAGAACACTAGTTGGTGGGGTCACAGCTCAGGGGGACCTAGGGCTGGTGCTGCCCCACTTCTGAGTCTCCCCTCCTGCACCCCAGGTCACCCCACTTCTGAGTCTCCCCTCCTGCACTCCATGACCCACACTGCTGGGTCCCCCCTGCAACCCGGTACCCCACCTTCTGAGTCTCCCCTCCTGCACTCCATGTCCCCCCATTGCTGGGTCCCCCCTGCAACCCGGTATCCCACCTTCTGAGTCTCCCCTCCTGCACCCCATATCCCCCCAGTTCTGAGTCACCACACCTTCACCCCTTGTCCCCCCAGTTCTGAGACTGCACCCTATGTGCCCCACTTCTGAATCTCCACTCCTGTACCCCATGTCCCCCCACTTCTGTCTCCCCTCCTGCACCCTCTGTCCCCCCACTACTGAGTCTCCCCTCCTATACCCAATGTCCCCACACTTCTGAGTCTGCACGCCATGTGCCCCAATTCTGAGTCTCCCCTCCTGCACCCCATGTCCCCATACTTCTGAGTCACCCCAACTTCACGACTTATTCCCCCAGTTCTGAGTCACCCCTCCTGCACCCCATATCCTCCTACTGCTGTGTCCCCCCACCTGTACCCCAGGCACCACAATTCTGAGTCACCCCAACTTCAACACTTGTCCCCCAGTTCTGAGTCTCCCCTCCTGCACCCCATGTTCCCCTACTTCTGAGTCTCCCCTCCTGCACCCCATGTCCCCCCACTTCGGAGTCTGCACGCCATGTGCCCCAGTTCTGAGTCTCCCCTCCTGCACCCCATATCCCCCTACTGCTGTGTCCCCCCTCCTGCACCCCAGGCACCCCAATTCTTACTCTGTATTCACCTAGCTGATTCATTCCCCTGCCTCAGTTAATCTACTGTTGATTTCTCTTAGTGTATTTTTCATTTCAGTTGTATTCTTCACCTGTGTTTGGTTTCTCCTTTATATTTTCGAACTCTGTGTTAAATCCTTGAAATTTCTTTCTCCGTTCATCAGTTTTTACCCGAGTTCATTGATCATCTTTATGATCATTGCCTTAAACTCTCTATCGGATAGATTGCCGATCTCTACTTCACGTAGTTTTTCTTGTGGGGTTTTCATCTTATTCCTTCCACGTGGTCCTCTATCACCTAATTTTGCCTAATTTTCAGTTTTTATTTCTGTGCATTTGGTGGGTTGGTTACATTTCCTGATCTTGGAGAAGTTGCCTTTTGCAGGAGATGTCCTATACATCCCAGCTGCACACCTCCCTCTGGTCACCAGAGCTGTATGCTTTAGGGGTGTCCCCTATGTGAGCTATGTGGCTCCTTCTGTTTTGGTTAACTGACTGCTGAGGGCAGTCTTGTAGGTATGGTCGGCCCCTGGTCTGGTTGGTCGTGAGCCCCTGCTTTATGCCCAGGCTGCCAGCTACGGTTGGAGGGGTCAGGTCACGAGGCAGCTGGTTGTGGAACACTGGGTGGTCTCAGGGCTAGTGCTGGCTCACTGGTGGGCAGAGCCAGTTTCTGGGGTGTGCGTTTGCAGGGTTCCCAGATCCAATGTCAGCCTGCTGGTGGATTGGGCCAGTTCCTGACACAGCTGGCTGC
>NW_020841537.1:0-1771 GCF_003676395.1 Aethalodelphis obliquidens | reverse complement strand
GGGCGGAAGATCCAGACACAGATAAAAATGTCATTCTCCTCAGGTCAATCATCAAGGATACACACCATCAAGGATACACACATCAAGGATACACACCATCAACGCGGCTTGTGACAAACAATTTTACCCTTGATCACCTGGCCAGTATCGTCTTTTTTTTTTTTTTTTTTTTTGCTGTGTTGGGTCTTCGTTGCTGCACACGGGCTTTCTCTAGTTGCGGCGAGCAGAGGCTCCTCTTTGTTGCGGGCACGTGCTTCTCATTACAGTGGCTTCTTTTGTTTCGGAGCACGGGCTCTAGATGTGTGGGCTTCTGTAGTTGTGGCATGGGGGCTCAGTAGTTGTGGCTCCCAGGATCTAGAGCGCAGGCTCAATAGTTGTGGCCCACGGCTTAGTTGATCTGCGGCACATGGGATCTTCCCGGACCAGAGCTCGAACCAGTGTCTGCTGCATTGGCAGGTGGATCCTTTTTTTTTTTTCCTTTGTTCCTTTTGGAACCAAAACTTTAATCCCAAGGATTCTCACAAAACATATTACAAATGACAGCATGAAAAAAAATATTGCACAGTAACTCAAAGTTCAGCTCTACAATATACTCTTAATCTGGCAGGACACTGGTACCTTGATAATCTCAACTTCCTAAAAACATTACAAAGAGCTATGTATTCATGTACAGCAATCACAGAGGGGACTTATGACCTAACTCAAAGGTAAACTAACTTCCTTGAAAATTCTTAGATTCTAAACTCACTGGACAACCTCTTGTCCAGTGTGAAGACTAGTGGAATTCTTAAACCTCTAACCTAGGGTAAGGGTGCGGCTTTCATTTCTTCCTGCTGGCTTGTGTTCACAACACGTTTTAAAGACTGCTTGCTTAACTACAGCTGCATACCATATCCCAGCTACAGAAAGTCTTTTCAATGTTTGCCAGTGTTGTTTCCATAATAATAAACATCACACTTTAGGTGGGCAGGAGTTAGAGTTTTATTATCAGTCTAGGCAAGATCAAAATTTCAAAGCAAATTCAATTTTGCTTAAGAGAACATTGTAAAGAAACAATTCTTCATATTACATGCCTCATATGACCCATTCCAAACCATAGAAAATGACACCTTTATGTGTCACTATCCCAAGAGACAACAAATGTGAACAGCTAAAACATTTAAAAAGTGCAACAAGCTTCGGAAGTCTCAAACGAAACTTGAATTTTCTGTACATACTCCTGTCAAATGAAGTTATTTCCTGTGCACCACTCCTCTTGCAAAGTGGTCTGCTATTTCCTTTCATTTGACCTGGATCGGCTAGGAGACCTAGAGAAAGATCGGGACGGCTTGTGATTTCTCTCCTGGGACAGTGATCTCTCTCTTCTCCTATATCTAGAAAGGGACCTGCTCCAGCTGCGGGAGAAGCTTCTCCGTCTTGGAGATCTGTGGTGAGGGGGAGGACTCCTCCTCCGATAATCATCTCGAGGGCGACGACCCCAAAAAGGAGGCGGCCACGATTTCGACTTCTCCTTTCCCCATTCGACAGGTCCACTCTTACTCGGCAGCCACAGAGCGTTCTCCCGTCTAGTTCTCAGACAGCATCCGCTGCATCTCGGGGATCTTCATTTTCAACAAGAGCGAAGCCGGGAGGGTTTTTAGCAACCCACACACTTCGCAGTGGTCCATAATATCCTAAAGCTCGTTCGAATTCAGTCTTGTTACCACTGTTTCCAAGATTCCTTTCATAAACGTTACAGTCCAACGGACAGGAATCCCGATGCAAGACCCTC
>NW_020841536.1:0-1771 GCF_003676395.1 Aethalodelphis obliquidens | reverse complement strand
AGATCAGGAACAAGACAAGGTTGCCCACTCTCACCACTATTATTCAACATACTTTTGGAAGTTTTAACCACAGCAATCAGAGAAGAAGAAGAAACAAAAGGAATCCAAATCAGAAAAGAAGAAGTAAAGCTGTCACTGTTTGCAGATGACATGATACTGTACATAGAGAATCCTAAAGATGCTACCAGAAAACTCCTAGAGATAACCAATGAATTTGGTAAAGTAGCAGGATACAAAATTAATGCACAGATCTCTTGCATTCCTATACACTAATGATGAAAAATCTGAAGTGAAATTAAGAAAACACTCCCATTTACCACTGCAACAAAAAGAATAAAATATCTAGGAATAAACCTACCTAAGGAGACAAAACACCTGTATGCAGAAAATTATAAGACACTGATGAAAGAAATTAAAGATGATGCAAACAGATGGAGAGATATACCATGTTCTTGGATTGGAAGAATCAACATTGTGAAAATGACTCTACTACCCAAAGCAATCTACAGATTCAATGCAATCCCTATCAAACTACGACTGGCATTTTTCACAGAACTAGAACAAAAAATTTCACAATTTGTATGGAAACACAAAAGACCCTGAATAGCCAAAGCAATCTTGAGAAAGAAAAACGGAGCTCCAGGAATCAGGCTCCCTGACTTCAGACTATATTACAAAGCTACAGTAATCAAGACAGTATGGTACTGGCACAAAAACAGAAATATAGATCAATAGAACAGGATAGAAAGCCCAGAGATAAACCCACACACATATGGTCACCTTATCTTTGATAAACTAGGCAAGAATTTACAGTGGAGAAAAGACAGCCTCTTCAATAAGTGGTGCTGGGAAAACTGGACAGCTACATGCAACAGAATGAAATTAGAACACTCCCTAACACCATACACAAAAATAAACTCAAAATAGATTAAAGACCTGAATGTAAGGCCAGACTCTTAGAGGAAAACACAGGCAGAACACTCCATGACATAAATCACAGCAAGATCCTTTTTGACCCACCTCCTAGAGAAAGGGAAATAAAAGCAAAAATAAACAAATGGGACCTAGTGAAACTTAAAAGCTTTTGCACAGTAAAGGAAACCATAAGCAAGACAAAAAGACAACCCTCAGAATGCAAGAAAATATTTGCAAATGAAGCAACTGACAAAGGATTAATCTCCAAAATTTACAAGCAGCTCATGCAGCTCAATATCAAAGAAAGAAACAACCCAATCCAAAAAGGGCAGAAGACCTAAATAGACATTCCTCCAAAGAAGATATACAGACTGCCAACAAACACATGAAAGAATGCTCAACATTATTAATCATTAGAGAAATGCAAATCAAAACTACAATGAGGTATCACCTCACACTGGTCAGAATGGCCATCATCAAGAAAATCTACAAACAATAAATGCTGGAGAGGGTGTGGAGAAAATGGAACCCTCTTGCACTGTTGGTGGGAATGTAAATTGAGACAGTCGCTATGGAGAACAGTATGGAGGTTCTTTAAAAAACTAAAAATAGAACTACCATACAACCCAGCAATCGCACTACTGGGCATATACCCTGAGAAAACCATAATTCAAAAAGAGTCATGTACCACAATGTTCACTACAGCTCTATTTACAATAGCCAGGACATGGAAGCAACCTAAGCGTCCATCGACAGATGAATGGATAAAGAAGATGTGGCACATACACACAATGGAATATTACTCAGCCATAAAAAGAAAGGAAATTGAGTTATTTGTAGTGAGGTGGATGGACCT
>NW_020841535.1:0-1771 GCF_003676395.1 Aethalodelphis obliquidens | reverse complement strand
CCTAACTGCTGGGCTCCCCACCTTTTGTGATGTGCGCCCAGTTGTTCGAGGACACTCCATCCAGGTTCACATCCCCATTGGGATGTGGGCATTCTGCTCTGAGGTCCCAACGGCTGGGTTGTTCACAGTTTCATGATGTTGGCTCGCTGCTGTTAGTTCACTCTGGCTTCGATGCCATAGCCTCTGTGCTCTGGGCCGCCTGCTGGGAGGTTCCAACTGCTTGATTCCTCAACTTTTGTATTCTATGGGTCCTGTGTTGCGATGCTCCTCCTGCCTGCCTCACTCGCAACCCCTTCGTGATGTGGGTCCTCTGTTTTGAGGCCACATGTGCTGGGTTCCGCAACTTTCGATGATGTGGCCCCACTGGTGTGAGGACACTCCTGCCTGGTTCCCATCCCCTTGGTGATGTGGGCCTTCTGGTGACAGTCTTATCCTGGCTGGGTTCCTCACTCTTCTGTGAGGTAGGCCCTCTGCTGTGAGGTCAATCCTGCCTGGCTTGCACACATCACCTTGGCGACGTGGGCCCTCTGTTGGCACATGGAACCTGCTGGGAGCCTCCTCCCCTCGGTGATGACGGCCCTCTAGCATCAGGCCCTAACTGCTGGGCTCCCCATGTTTTCTGATGTGAGCCCAGTGATGCCAGGACACTCCTGTCAGGTTCCCATCCCCATGGGGATGTGGGCTTTCTGCTCTGAGGTCCCAACGCCTGGGTTGCTCACAGTTTCATGATGTGGGCTCTCTGGTGTTAGTTCACTCCTGCCTGCATCCCATAGCTTCTGTGCTCTCGGCCGCCTGCTGGGAGGTTCCAAATGCTGGATTCCTCACCTTTTTTATTCTTTGGGCCCTCTGTTTTTAGGCTACTCCTACCTGCCTCACTCCCATCCCCTTTGTGATGTGTGTCCTCTGATAGGAGGCCGCATGTGCTGGGTTCCTCACCTTTCGATGATGTGGCCCCACTGGTGGGAGGACAGTCCTGACTGGTTCCCATCCCCTTGGTGTTGTGGGCCCTCTGGCGAGAGTCTCATCCTGCCTCGGTTCCTCACCCTTCTGTGAGATAGGCCCTCTGCTGTGAGGTCACTACTGCCTGGCTGGCGCACGCCACCTTGTAGACGTGGGCCCTCTGTTGGCAGTTGGAACCTGCTGGGAGTCTCCTCCCCTCGGTTATGAGGGCCCCCTGGCGTCAGGCCCTAACTGCTGGGCTCCTAACATTTTCTGATATGTGCTAAGTGGTGCGAGGCCACTCCTGCCAGGTTCCCATCCCAATGGGGATGTGGGCCTTCTGTTCTGAGGTCCCAACGGCTGGGCTGCTCACAGGTTCATGATGTGGGCCCTCTGCTGTGAGTTCACTGCGGCCTGGATCCCATAGCCTCGGTGCTCTGGGCCGCTTGCTGGGAGGTTCCAACTGCTGGATTCCTCAACTTTTATATTCTATGGACCCTGTGTTGTGAGGCCAGTCCTGCCAGCCTCATTCCGAACCCCTTGGTGATGTGGTTCCTCTGGTTTGAGGCTACATGTGCTGGGATCCTCACCTTTCGATGATGTTTTCCCACTGGTGTGGGGACACTCCTGCCTGGTTCCCATCCCCTTGGTGATGTGGGCCCTCTGGTGAGAGTCTGATCTTGGCTGTGTTCCTCACCCTTCTGTGAGGTGGGCCCTCTGCTGTGAGGTCACTCCTGCCGGGCAGGCACACATCGCCTTGGTGACGTTGGCCCTCTGGTGGCAGCTGGAGCCTGCTGGGAGCCTCCTCCCCTCGGTGATGAGTGCCCTCTAG
>NW_020841534.1:0-1771 GCF_003676395.1 Aethalodelphis obliquidens | reverse complement strand
AGATCAGGAACAAGACAAGGTTGCCCACTCTCACCACTATTATTCAACATACTTTTGGAAGTTTTAACCACAGCAATCAGAGAAGAAGAAGAAACAAAAGGAATCCAAATCAGAAAAGAAGAAGTAAAGCTGTCACTGTTTGCAGATGACATGATACTGTACATAGAGAATCCTAAAGATGCTACCAGAAAACTCCTAGAGATAACCAATGAATTTGGTAAAGTAGCAGGATACAAAATTAATGCACAGATCTCTTGCATTCCTATACACTAATGATGAAAAATCTGAAGTGAAATTAAGAAAACACTCCCATTTACCACTGCAACAAAAAGAATAAAATATCTAGGAATAAACCTACCTAAGGAGACAAAACACCTGTATGCAGAAAATTATAAGACACTGATGAAAGAAATTAAAGATGATGCAAACAGATGGAGAGATATACCATGTTCTTGGATTGGAAGAATCAACATTGTGAAAATGACTCTACTACCCAAAGCAATCTACAGATTCAATGCAATCCCTATCAAACTACGACTGGCATTTTTCACAGAACTAGAACAAAAAATTTCACAATTTGTATGGAAACACAAAAGACCCTGAATAGCCAAAGCAATCTTGAGAAAGAAAAACGGAGCTCCAGGAATCAGGCTCCCTGACTTCAGACTATATTACAAAGCTACAGTAATCAAGACAGTATGGTACTGGCACAAAAACAGAAATATAGATCAATAGAACAGGATAGAAAGCCCAGAGATAAACCCACACACATATGGTCACCTTATCTTTGATAAACTAGGCAAGAATTTACAGTGGAGAAAAGACAGCCTCTTCAATAAGTGGTGCTGGGAAAACTGGACAGCTACATGCAACAGAATGAAATTAGAACACTCCCTAACACCATACACAAAAATAAACTCAAAATAGATTAAAGACCTGAATGTAAGGCCAGACTCTTAGAGGAAAACACAGGCAGAACACTCCATGACATAAATCACAGCAAGATCCTTTTTGACCCACCTCCTAGAGAAAGGGAAATAAAAGCAAAAATAAACAAATGGGACCTAGTGAAACTTAAAAGCTTTTGCACAGTAAAGGAAACCATAAGCAAGACAAAAAGACAACCCTCAGAATGCAAGAAAATATTTGCAAATGAAGCAACTGACAAAGGATTAATCTCCAAAATTTACAAGCAGCTCATGCAGCTCAATATCAAAGAAAGAAACAACCCAATCCAAAAAGGGCAGAAGACCTAAATAGACATTCCTCCAAAGAAGATATACAGACTGCCAACAAACACATGAAAGAATGCTCAACATTATTAATCATTAGAGAAATGCAAATCAAAACTACAATGAGGTATCACCTCACACTGGTCAGAATGGCCATCATCAAGAAAATCTACAAACAATAAATGCTGGAGAGGGTGTGGAGAAAATGGAACCCTCTTGCACTGTTGGTGGGAATGTAAATTGAGACAGTCGCTATGGAGAACAGTATGGAGGTTCTTTAAAAAACTAAAAATAGAACTACCATACAACCCAGCAATCGCACTACTGGGCATATACCCTGAGAAAACCATAATTCAAAAAGAGTCATGTACCACAATGTTCACTACAGCTCTATTTACAATAGCCAGGACATGGAAGCAACCTAAGCGTCCATCGACAGATGAATGGATAAAGAAGATGTGGCACATACACACAATGGAATATTACTCAGCCATAAAAAGAAAGGAAATTGAGTTATTTGTAGTGAGGTGGATGGACCT
>NW_020841533.1:0-1772 GCF_003676395.1 Aethalodelphis obliquidens | reverse complement strand
TTTTCTGCCTGGCACCTGATTATTCCAACATCTGATGGATGGCCTTGCGAATCTAATTCTGCTATTGATTGTTTTTGCTGATTCTCTCCACTTGTAGCTGATTTCTTCATTATTGTGTAAATTTAGATCATGAGCTCACGTTTAGCTAAACTTTATCTGTGGGAACGCTATAGGCCTGTGTTGAAGGTCTACCTTTCCAGAAAGGGTTTAGTTTTGTGTTTGGAATACCACCGATTTGGGAACATTTTAAGTTCATTTCTTAGCTTGTGTTTGCAAGACCGCAAATAAATTTGCAACCCAAACACTGTGAACACAGATCTGCGGTTCAGAATTCTCAAGATTTCCTACCTGTTTCCTACCCAGAGCAGAGGCCAAGAGAATTTGCTCTTAGTCTCCCTTTGACAGCAGATATTTTTTTCTCCTGGCACACCCTTTCATTAAAGGTGAAGCCAGGAATAGATAGCTTTAGTTCTAACTTCCCATCTAGTAGGGATGGAGTCTTACCTCCTGCCTCCCATGTGGTCATGGCCATTTAAAAACAAGTCTCTATACCAGGTGTGTCATTCAGCTACGGCCTGTATTCCAAATCCAGACAGCTGCCTATTTTTTATGGCCTATGGGCTATGAATAATTTTCACGTTTTAACTGGTAACATTTTAAATAGTTACCTAAGTACCTAAATAATATCCTCAATTTTGCCTCTTTGGTCTACAAAGCCTAAAATATTTGCCATTTGGCTCCATAAAAACAGGATTTCCAGCTTCTGTTCTAAGCTATCAAGATCTTCAATCCACTCTTAATAGAGCTATCACTCTCACACATGGACCACCCTTCCTTCATGGGTCCTGGACATTTCGACTGCACACTTCCAAAATCAACCACGCACTTAAAAATAAGTTGTGTACATTTAACCTAGCATACCTAACCCTTTTCTTTTAGGAGAGTTTTTCAAGTAATCTTGCCCACCGTATTCTTCAGAACTTCATTAATAATGGCAAAAAACTGGGCTTACCTGGTGGCACAGTGGTTGAGAGTCCGCCTGCCGATGCAGGGGACACGGGTTCGTGCCCCGGTCCGGGAAGGTCCCACATGCCGCGGAGCGGCTGGGCCCATGAGCCATGGCCGCTGAGCCTGTGCGTCCGGAGCCTGTGCTCCGCAATGGGAGAGGCTGCAACAGTGAGAGGCCTACGTACCAAAAAAACAAAAAAAGGCAAAAAATTAAAACAACTTAACATTCAACAAAAATGCGAAATGTTCATAACAATTATAGAAGCACATACAGTAGAAAACTATAAACTGTTATTGAAACAGTGAGATATAACTTTTTATTCTTAGAGAACTATATTTAGGTCCCTTTTGTTTAAATAAGTATACTTCTGTGTATGTATGTATACAGTCATGTATTTATATACACATACATTATTTGTGTATTTATATAAACATATGAAATACATACCTATACACATACCTTTGATTTATATTTGTATACATACACAGGAATATAATTATATATTATATATTTATATACATTGAACTGAAAACTGGTAGTATACATATATATCGTGTATAAATGTGTGTCTACGTGCATGTGTAGAAAAGCGGGTTGAGAGATATGGAAGCATGAGTTAGACAGGGTTCAAGATTTTAAAAGTAGTTATGTGTAGGTAGTGAGGTTAAGGCCCATTTGATTGAAAATATTGCATATTTTTACATCAATTGTTATGATGACCAGATTCCTATGTAAATAAAATTATAAATAGCTATACATACTC
>NW_020841532.1:0-1774 GCF_003676395.1 Aethalodelphis obliquidens | reverse complement strand
AACAAAGTGAATCAGGTAAACATATACATATGTTCCCATATCTCTTCTATCTTGCATCTCCCTCCCTCCCACCCTCCCTATCCCACCCCTCCAGGTGGTCACAAAGCATCCAGCTGATCTCCCTGTGCTATGCGGCTGCTTCCCACTAGCTATCTACCTTACATTTGGTAGTGTATATGTGTCCATGCCTCTCTCTCACTTTGTCACAGCTCACCCTTCCCCCTCCCCATATCCTCAAGTCTGTTCTCTAGTAGGTCTGTGTCTTTATTCCTGTCTTACCCCTAGGTTCTTCATGACACCTTTTTTCTTAAATTCCATATATATGTGCTAGCATACAGTATTTGTCTTTCTCTTTCTGACTTACTTCACTCTGTATGACAGACTCTAGGTCTATCCACCTCATTAAACATAGCTCAATTTTGTTTCTTTTTATGGCTGAGTTATTCCATTGTATATATGTGCCACATCTTCTTTATCCATTCATCCAATAATGGACACTTAGGTTTTTTCCATCTTGGGCTATTGTAAATAGAGCTGCAATGAATATTTTGGTACATGACCCTTTTTGAATTATGGTTTTCTCAGGATATATGCCCAGTAGTGTGATTGCTGCATCATATGGTAGTTATATTTGTACATTTTTAAGGAAATTCCATAGTGGCTGTACCAATTCACATTCCCACCAGCAGTGCAACAGTGTTCTCTTTTCTCCACACCCTCTCCAGCATTTATTGTTTCTAGATTTTTTGATGATGGCCATTCTGAGTGGTGTGAGATGATATCTCATTTTAGATTTGATTTACATTTCTCTAATGTTTAATGATGTTGAGCATTCTTTCATGTGTTTGTTGGCAGTCTGTATATCTTCTTTGGAGAAACGTCTATTTAGGTCTTCTGCCCATTTTGGGATTCGGTTGTTTGTTTTTTTCTTCTTGAGCTTCATGAGCTGCTTATAAATTTTGGAGATTAATCCTTTGCCAGTTTCTTCATTTGCAAATATTTTCTCCCATTCTGAGAGTTGTCTTTTGGTCTTGTTATTGTTTCCTTTGCTGTGCAAAGCTTTGAAGTTTCATTAGGTCCCATTTGTTTATTTTTGTTTTTATTTCCATTGCTCTAGGAGGTGGATCAAAAAGGATCTTGCTGTGATTTATGTCATAGAGTCTTCTGGTTATGTTTTCCTCTAAGAGTTTGATAGTTTCTGGCCTTACATTTAGCTCCTTAATGCATTTTGAGCTTATATTTGTGTATGGTGGTAGTGAGTGATCTAATCTCATACTTTTACATGTACCTGTCCAGTTTTCCCAGCACCACTTATTGAAGAGGCTGTCCTTTCTTCACAATACATTCCTGTCTCCTTTATCAAAGATAAGGTGACCATATGTGTGTGGGTTTATCTCTGGGCTTTCTATCCTGTTCCATTGATCTATCTTTCTCTTTTAGTGCCAGTACCATACTGTCTTGATTACTGTAGCTTTGTAGTATAGTCTGAAGTCAGGAAGCCTGATTCCTCCAGCTCCATTTTTCGTTCTCACGATTGCTTTGGCTATTCGGGATCTTTTGTGTTAACATACAAATTGTGAAATGTTTTGTTCTGGTTCTGTGAAAAATGCCAGTAGTAGTTTAATAGGGGTTGCATTGAATCTGTAGATTGCTTTGGGTAGTAGAGTCATTTTCACAATGTTGATTCTTCCAATCCAAGAACATGGTATATATCTCCATCTATTTGCATCATCTTTAATTTCTTTCATCAGTGTCTTATAATTTTCTGCATACA
>NW_020841531.1:0-1776 GCF_003676395.1 Aethalodelphis obliquidens | reverse complement strand
ATTTTACCACTTGCCCTCCTTTCCCACTCCCTGAAACGACCAACATAATGTGTAGCTCTCTCATTTTATCCAGGTGTTCCTTACGTGTGGAACATCATGTTTCTCACTGTAGAAAAACAGATTTCGCTCTCACACATTTTATAGGCTACATAACAGTCCGTAGAACAGAAGTACCAAGTATTTCAGACTTAGCTTTTTGAGGGACACTCAGGTTACTTTCTGATTTATTTTGTTGTTCTGCTAAGTTGTTTTAACAACAGAAAAATATATTTTAAAATATAAAAATCAAAATTAAGTTAGGGGTGAGGATAAGGGTTTAGGGTATGGGTTAGGGTTAGGGTACAGGTTAGAATTAGGGTACAGGTTAGGGTTAGGTTTAGGGTATGGGTTAGGGTTAGGGTACGGGTTAGGGTACAGGTTAGGGTATGGCTACGGGTTAGGGTTAGGGTATGGGTTAGGGTTAGGGTATGTGTTAGGATTAGGGTATGGTTTAGGGTTAGGGTATAGTTCAGGGTATGGTTACGGTTTAAGGTTAGGGTACGGGTTAGTGTTAGGCACGGGTTAGGATTAGGGTATGGGTTAATGTTAGGGTTAGGGTTAGGGTAGAGTTTAGGGTACTGGTTCGGGTACGGCTACAGGTTAGGCTTAGGATACGGATTAGGGTATAGGTTAGTGCGAGGGTACGGATTAGGATTAGGGTACAGGTTATGTTTAGGTTTATGGTACGGGTTAGGGTTAGCGTACGGGTTAGGGTACAGGTTAGTGTTAGTGTACAGGTTAGGATTAGGATACAGGTTAGGGTGAGGATTAGGGTTAGGGTTAGGGAACGGGTACGGTTTAGGGTACAGGTTAGGGTATGGCAAAGGGTTAGGGTTAGGGTACGAGTTAGGGTATGGGTTAGGGTTAGGGTCCGGTGGAGGATTAGCGTACGGATTAGGGTATGGGTTAGGGTTAGGGTTCGGGTACAGTTCAGGGTATGGCTACAGGTTAGAGTTAGGGTACGCGTTAGGGTACGGGTTAGTATTAGGGTACGGGTTAGGGTTAGGGTATGCTTTCGGGGTTAGGGTACGCTTTCGGGGTTAGGGTACGGGTTAGGGTTAGGGTATGCTTTCGGGGTAGGGTAATTATTAAACCTCTCCCACTCTTCAGATAACGCTTAGCACGTAAAGGAATATTATTTGGGGTCCAGCCATGGAGAAGACTTCAGACACTAGGAGAAGACAAAGAACACACACATTATAAATAAATCACAGTAGGAGTTTGTTTTCAACCTGTTCATTAAAACACTAGTGCTTAGGAAATCTAATGGAGGCAGAAGCAGTAAAGGGTAGTTTTATGGGAATAACATCACAGAATTCTGTAGAATACACAGATTTTGACTGGTTAGAAAGTCAAGGAGGAATGCTTTTGTTCTGAAGATATAAACCCTCTTCTAAATTGAGCTGTTATTGGAAGTTAGAAATTGTTTGTTCCTGTTGTATTGCTTTGTGTGTTCATGATTATTCTGCTTGCATCTCCCTTGTTAAACCTTTGATTTGGGGAAGAGTGCCATTCCTGGAAATGAGTTTACAGAATTATTCTCAAAAACGGAAGGAAATGGTTCTCACCTAAATATTAAGAAATAATCTCTATACTGGTGTACTAACAGAATTATGATTCAGGGATAATAATTCTATGAAATGTAATTAAAAACAATATATATTTTTTCTTTTAAATTTCCATTGTTACTTTTTAAAAGTACAATTATAATTCAATGCTTTGTAACAAGTGAAATTT
>NW_020841530.1:0-1776 GCF_003676395.1 Aethalodelphis obliquidens | reverse complement strand
CATGACAGATCCTGAGCATCTTTTCATTTGAATGTGCTGTTTTCTAAAACGCGGGTAAGTACCACTGAGGTCTTGAAAGGTTTCTGTCTGAGAGTCGGGCCTGATTAGAATTCACTTCAGAGTACCTAGCCCAGGATATTTCTTGAGGGCAGGGCTGTGTTTGCGAAGCCGCAGGCCGCAGGCCTTGTGAATGATAGGTGCCCTTCGGCAGGGTTTGTAAGGTTGTTGCGGCAGTGTGCCACAAGGCGGCAGCACTGCTCCGTGTCCTCTCGGGTGACTTGGGGAAAGAAAGCCTTAGCGGGGGTCCCGGTGTTGGACGGGACATGGGGAGTCGAACGTGGCTAAACACACACCCCAGGGCTTGTGTATCCTCGCCTCCTGCCGCTTACCCTGCACTGCCCCACCCCAGGCCTATTGCAAGACTTGCAAGTGGGCTACTCGGAGGGTGCCGTGCTTCGCAGCTGGGGCGACTCTAATGAAGTGGGCTGGAGGCGGGAACCTGCCTAGCAGGAGCCCTGGAGAGCCGGTTTCCTCACAGCTCTTCCCTCTCAGCTGCTCCACCGTCACTTGGGTACACCAGGCTTTGCTTACCCGTAGGAGGGCCACGTTGGACCGGGAGACTGTGGTACCACGCAGGGGAGAATGGGCACTAGAGGTCCGAGGGGCCGCTGGTCAGGTGGCACGTCCTCCTCCCTTGCTCCCTCAGCAGCAGCATACTCCAGCCGTGGGACCCAGGCCCGCCTAGGCTCCAGGGGTGTGTCTCCAGCCGACGCCGTCAAAGAGGCCTGAGGTAACAGAGGAAAGGCATTTCTTACCCCCTTCCTTGCCTTGTCATTGAATAGTCCTTATCCCTTTCGGCATAGTTTATATACAACGTTGCGTCTGTTTGAGCTCTACGATCCCTTGATGCAATTATAAACGTAGCTGCACCCGTAGCGTTTCGGGTTCTTTGCCCTGTCGGTTTATTGAGGAATGTTTTGTAGCACTCCCAGTGCTTTCGGTTGGGTCGCCCTTGATGAGAACTTTTTGATACGTTGACTGTCTGTCTGGGAATCCCAGCCTCCTACTTCCGCCTTCCCCGGTCTCCAATTTCCCCCCTATGGGAACTCCACGCTTGTCTCTTCCCTTTGTGAACCTGTGTTTCCTTTGTATGCTGCTTCCTTTGTATCCCTATTTAGACTGCACATATATAGAAAGAGATAGCCTGCGATATGTGTCTTGCTGCCTCTAATTTACCAGAATTAGTGAGATCATCTACTGCTGCACCCATGCTGCTGCAAATAGTATGAGTTCATTTTGTTCTGTGGATGAGTGGTAGTCGAGGGAGTGCTGGTGGTAGAACTCCTTTCGCCGTTCACCCCGCGCTCGACATTTCGTTCCTTTGTACGTCTTGGCTGTGGTAAAGGGTAACACAACGACCACTGGGGTGCAAGTGCTTCCTTCCAATGATGCTAGTCGCTGGTTATACGACCTGCAGCGGGTTTGCCGAATCTCGGGGTCCCTCCAGTGTTTAGTTTGGTAAGGAACTTGCCTACTGACCTTCGTATCGGCTGTTACCAATTTACGATCCCGGCAACAGCAATGGTGGACTTCCCTTTTGGGCATGCCTTCTTGAGCCCCGAACGCTTTTAGCGTTTGTGAGGACTGCAGCCAGGGAAACCCTCGTTGAACTTCCTTTGCACTCTCTAATCATGACAGATCCTGAGCATCTTTTCATTTGAATGTGCTCTTTTCTAAAACGCGGGTGAGTACCACTGAGGTCTTGAAAGGTTTCTG
>NW_020841529.1:0-1778 GCF_003676395.1 Aethalodelphis obliquidens | reverse complement strand
TGAATGGGTACCAGGTAGTATTACTTTAAAGGGTGTGCATTTCCTCACCCAACCTCACATTTCTCTTAGCGCAAACAGTTTCCAGCCTTATGTCTCATCCTGCTGTGGGTCTAGATGTGTTCAATCCATGTTGCATCACCGTCCCTGAGGAAAAGTTGTAAGAGGTTTTCTCTGTCTCTCTGCCGTTTATTTTTTTCAATTTATTACTATATTGGTTACAGCTGATTTTCAAAGCTCTGTTTCTTGCTGCTGTACATCCACTTGATTCACGTACAGAGAGACATCAATAAATTCTTTTTCAGATTCTTACCAGTCGTATATATTCTTTTCCGGTGACTTGAGTGTGCTGAGTGCAGTTCTTTTAGCTACCGTGTAGGCCTTGTTGATTATCAGTTTGGTATTTGGAATGGTATCTTTGCTAATTTCAACCTCCTGGATGATGCCTCACCCCTCCCCACCTTTCCCGTTTAGCAGCCTTATGCGTGTTTTCTACATATTTGACTATGTTTTTGGTTTGTAATTTATTTCATGTGTAGCCATTTTGGATTCCACCTTTAAGTGATATCTTATGATATGTGTCTTTTTCTTTTTGAATTATGTCACTTAGAAAGATCATACGTAACTCCTCCGGAGTTGTTACAACTGGCCATATTTCATTGATTTCCAGGCTGAATAATATTCCACTCTACCTAAGTACCACACCTCTATCCATTTTTTCCCTCCAGAGACATTTAAGTTATATCCTAGTCGAGGATCTTTTAAACAGAGAGGGGGTAAACATTGGGGTGCCTGTGTCCTCTCGATTTTTGTTTTTCCCAAGATATACGCCCATGAGTGCAAGTGCCCTATGCTCTGTAGCTCATTTTTTAGATGCTTTAGTAAACACAATACACTTCTCCAGAATGGCCGTTGGCAATATACATTTCCACTATAAGTCTCACAGGGCTCCCTCTTCTCGTTGCCCTGTCCTGCATTTCTGTTGTTTACGCTTTATGAGGATGGCTCTTCTGACTGATGCGAAGTGATATCTTTTGTAGTATTGACTTCCAGTGCCCACCTGTTTGGTTGGCTAAAAAAGTGTATGCCCTTTTCTTGAATATATACAGAAAAAAACGCATACACCCTTTTTGGCCAACTGCAATGTTGGCAATGTTCAGCTCCTTTTCTTGTGCTTAATGGCGAGTCCTTTCTACCTCCTCAAATCCCTTTCCTGCCATTCTCCCTTGCTTACAAGTCCTTTTCTCTGACTTTCCTCAAGACATTTTTCAGTGATGGATATTTTCAACTCTGCAGTTTCGTGAATTTTACTGCCCCTGAGTTCCATTGTTCAACTTGTGTTTATGGGAACTGGCCACAAAGCAGCGGGATTTCCTCAAGCCCTATACTGTTTCCATGGGCAACCCTAGCCTTTGGTCAATTCGTCTTCCTGATTGGAAATTAGAGTGACATGTGCCTGTCTGAACACCTAGGACTTGTCTCTCATTGTTCCTCATCCTTCCGCTTCATCCTCTGGACAAATTCCAAACTGTACGCAACAGGATGTTGACAGTGCTGACATCTCCAAGTGGGGAGACTGTTAGGAAAGACGCTGGAGGGGTGAACCCGAGCACCAGGAGATGAGGAGATGAGATGCCTTTTCCAAACTCTTCCCGATCAGACGGTATACCATCCTCTGGGTGTGACAGACATGTTTTAGCAGTAGGAAGAGTCCCATTCATGTAAGGAGAACACCAGGGCTTTTTCAAAATCAGTGTCTCCCCGAAACCCAAACTGGGGAA
>NW_020841528.1:0-1778 GCF_003676395.1 Aethalodelphis obliquidens | reverse complement strand
CAGTACCCTACACCTAACACACTGTCCCCTAAACCGAGCCCGATCCCAGACCCTCACCAATAGACTAATACTACCCCAGACCCTAACCCGGACCCTAGCCCAAATCCCTTGTTGGACCCTAAACTGTCCACTGAACCGTCCCTGTTCCCTAGCCCAGACACGAACACTCATCCATCTGTACCCTAACCCCACCCAAAAGCCCTTCCCCTGACTCTTACCCAAAGCGTACCCTGATCCTAATCTGTACACTAACCCGTACCCTAACCACACATACCACTCCTAACCTGGACCCTAACCCCACCAGAACCCTTCACCGACCGTACACTAACCCTCACCCTCACCCTCACACCAAGCCTTCTCCGTAACCGGGACCGTAAGCCTGTCCCGTTGTCGTGCCCTCCCCTGCCCCCTCCGCAGGCCCCGTCCCCAAGCCTAACGCATCCCCCGACAGGGCCTCGGACCCTCCCCCTCCCCCTCCGCCCGTGCCCTGCCCTGCCCCCTCCACGGTCCCCGTTCCCCATCCTAAGCCGTCCCGCGACAGGGCCTCGGACCCTCCCCCTCCCCCTCCGCCTGTGCCCTGCCCTGCCCCCTCCACGGTCCCCCGTCCCCTGACACATCCTCTAACCCTCCAGCTCTGTCATACCCTGCCCTGCCCCCTCCACGGTCTCCGTTCCCCATCCTAAGCCGTCCCGCGAGAGGGCCTCGGACCCTCCCCCTCCCCCTCCGCCGTGCCCTAACCTGGACCCTAAAGCGTCCCCGTTCCCTCCCCCTCGCCCGAAGCCTTACGGGCACCCGTCCAGGAACCCGAACACGTACGCTAACGACACTCACCCGTCCCGGTTCGTGCAGGCTCCTGACACCACGTGCCAAACGGCAAAGCAACCCTTTCTCACCACGACTCTAACTAACTAACTAACTAACAAACACCCACCCACTTAGGCAGGGATTCGAAGAAGTCAGTAAGTAAGTCGAGTGTGTTTGGGTGCGTGTGTTTGCATGCGTGAAAAGGAGACCGAGCAGGAAGTCCCTTCGTGGGATTCAGATGGACTCCGTGTCAGAAGTCTGGCGTCCGGGAGCCAAGGTCCCGTCGTACCAAACGGCTGCTTGGCTGCTTCAGTGTGTGAGTGTAGGCCTGGGGCTCTTCGCAAAGGGATAGTGGGCACAGAGTCCCTCAGGGGGCTCTCCTGGGAGTGAGTTCCTAATGTGGAGCCATTGATCAAGTCAATGCTTCCTTCCTACAGAGAAGTCTGGAGTTCTCTTCCTTCCTCGACGGCCAGAAAAGCCGAACACCCTTTCTGTTTCCAACCCACCAGATGGTGTGTGCAAACTGCTCTGGGATCCAGCCTAGGACCTACCTGGACATAGAGGTGCACGTCTGCACTGCTGCACAGGTAAGGGAAAGCGCCTCCTGCTTTCAGGCGAGCCCTCCCTCCGGGCATTAGGATACAGTTTGGACGTGTCTCCTTTAGCTGCAGTTGCGCCTGCACTCTGCTCAAACACCTGGAAGAGAACACGAGGCCCAAAGGGTTCTTTCAATGTGTTCTCTGCATGTTCGGCAAAGGGCCGCCCCCCCGCCCAAACCTTCCGCTAACCCCTCCTCTCATCCTCTCCCGTACACTACACTCACACTAAGCCGGCCCCTAACAAACAAACACGTCCCCTAACCCGTTGTCATACCCCGAGCTGGACCCTCAGCCCTACCCGAACCCGTAACCTAAAACGCAACGTCAGCCTAACCCAGTGTCGGACCCGAAACTGGACCCTACCCCATACCCGTT
>NW_020841527.1:0-1779 GCF_003676395.1 Aethalodelphis obliquidens | reverse complement strand
TTACCACTGGAGTGAGAAGTCGCAAACAAAGGAAGGTTGCGATATCCGTGTCATAACAGATCAGGTTGGAGACATCAGTATAAACTGTCTTTAGCCTAACAGAGACACACAGAGTTCCACACGGAAATGTCTATAATTATGCGTATATGCACAGGCTGGGATACATGCACATATTTCCATGCACTGTCGGCTGAGCATATTCAGCTCCCACATGTAAGTCTTTAATACTATTCTCTAATAAAAGGAACAAGGGCTCTTTGAAGAAAGGGCTGATGCTAGGACTGAGACAGTAAATATACGAAACAGGATAATCTTAAAATATCAGAAAGTAAAGAAGCACCAACAATGTAAAAAACCCACAAAAGAAAAATTATGTAAAATGGAAACAGGAGCAAATGGAAGAAGCTCTCAACAGCCAAAGCAAGAATGAACTAAGCAGTCTAATAACGTAGAGCCGGCTTATGACCAAAAGTTTACAATAAATATTCACGTGTCCAAACTGGTAAAAAAATAAGTGACAGAGTTTTTGATGAATGGTGTTCAATAGAAATCTCCTATGCAGAAAGCTTCTAAACAATGTATAGAGCCACTCAGCTGTCCATCAGGATGTGAAGCCCACCCCTCTCTCCTCAAGTGTGGCTTCTGCATTATGACTTCCTCCTACATAAGACACACAGGATGGACATGGGAAAGAAGTAGCCTCACTGTGGGAAAACTTGACACACATTACCTCAGCCTGGTGACCAAAATTAAGAATATAAGGGAGAAGTTCCCTTAAGAGCCTGTTCTCTTGATATACTGTGAAGAGGAGTCACTTTACCTCTGTGATCTGCTTTGTCAAAGCCAAGTCTAATTACAACAAAATCACCAAGCCAATCCCAGCGCCTGGCAGTCTGTACAATACCTGAGCAGCCCTCCTCCACACTGTCAAGGTCATGGAAACAAGGAGAGTCTGAGCAACTGTCAGAGCCCAGAAGAGACTAAACAGACATGATGACCCCATGGCCTACGAGACCCCGGAACAAGGAAAGGTATAACACAGGGAACATGAATAGAGACCTCAGTTAATAATAAAGTATCAATATTTGTTCATTATTTGTGATGATTCTGTAGAAAATTAGACTGGAAAAATTAAAAGTCAAATAAGAGAAACCTATTGTAACAAACTGGAAATCTAGAGGAAATGGGTGATTTCTTTGTAAAAACACATTACCAAAATGGACCCTAAATGAAGGAAAATACAAAAAGACTAATTAACCACTGAGGAACCTCTTCCCCTACTGGTTATCCTATCACTTCTCCAGGGTTTTCCTCTCCCGGGACAGGGAAGGAACAGGGACAGAGCTGTTTGGCAGCTCCCTTAGTATATGACCCCACCCAGTGTCTTCATCTCCCCCAGCCACGCCTACCCAGTGAGGACACCTGAGGATGGACCAGGGATTATTGATTCAGATGTTTCAACTAGGACTTTTTTTATTCTCAGCGAATGGACACACTTACTGAAGTAAAATAAATTAGTATTTATTGTAAGGGTAGAAATAATTTAATACTTGCAAGTGGCAAGTTGAAGAATGAGTTTGGACCTGGCAGGTCCAGTGTCTCACACTGTCTCTGTGTGACCTTATTTCTTTCCAAAGCTTTGTCCTGCTCAGTGCCTTTGGGAGACCCCATTCACAGGCACAGGCTCTCTCACTGCCCTTGGGCCAACAGCAGTTCTAGGCTGACAACCACTCACCATCCTTTTTCCAAGAAAATTTTCTCTTTTCTTGGGTTCTAAGA
>NW_020841526.1:0-1780 GCF_003676395.1 Aethalodelphis obliquidens | reverse complement strand
CTTGAAATCCCTTTCCTGCAATTCTGCCTTGCTTTCAAATCCTTTTCGTTGACTTACCTCAAGATATTTTACTACGATGGGTATCATTTACAAGCCTGCAGGATTGTGAATTGCAGTGCCTTTGAGCTCCATTTTTCAACTTGTTTTTTTGGGAACTGGCCACAAAACAGCAGGGTTTCTTCCAGCCCTATTCTGGTTCCTGAGGCAAGCTAAGCCTTTGGTCAGTTCTTCTTCCTGTTTGGAAATTAGAGTGACAAGCGCCTGTGCAAACATCTATGGCTTGTCTCTCATTGGTTCCACCCCTTTCTCTTCATCCTCTGGACAAATTCCAAACTGTGCGAAAGAGGGTTTGAAGGTGCTGACTTCCCCAAGTGGGGAGATTGTTAGGAAGGAGGCTGGAGGTGGGAACCCGGGCACCAGGAGATGAGGAGATTAGGGGCCTTTTCCAAACTTTTCCCGATTAGATGGTGTACCATCCTTTGGGTGTCCCACGCATATGTTAGCTGTAGGAAGATTTCCCTGCACCTGGAGATTTGGGACCCATGGAATGGGGCCCAGGCAGTATTACTCTAAAGGGGCTGCATATGGTGGCCCATCCTCACCTATCCTCTCAGCCCCATGAGTGTTCAGCCTTAGGTCCCATCCAGCTGTGGTTCTAGATGTGGTCAATCGAGTTGCATCACAGCCCCTGAATGAATTTTGTAAGAATTCCTCTCTCTCACACTGTCTTTCTTTTTAATTTATTTTTATAATGGGGTAAAGCTGATTTTCAAATCTGCGTGTCTTGCTGCTGTACATCCACTTGATTCACTTACAGAGAGACATCAATAAATTCTTTTTCAGTATTACTAGTCAGATATGTTCTTTTCCTGTGAGTAGAGTGTGCTGAGTCCAGTTCTTTGAGCAGGGAGTAGGTCTTGTCCATTACATTATTTGTTTATGGAACGGTGTCTGTGCCAATTTCAACCTCCTGGTTTATGCATCACCATACCGTACCTTTCCCCTTAAGCAGCCATAAGTGTGTTTTCTAAATGTATGACTCTGTTCTGTTTTGTAATTCAGTTCATGTGTGACAGTTTTTAAATTCCCCCTATAAGTGATATCTTATGATAAGTTTCTTTTTCTTTCTGACTTATTTCACTCTCAATGCCCATACCTATGTTCCCCCGAGTTGCTGCAACTGGCTTTATTTCATTGATTTCAGGGCTGAGTAATATTCCATTGTACATAAGTACCCAATCTTCTTTATCCATTTTTTCCTTCCAAGGACATTTAAGTTGTACCCAAGTCGAGGCTCTTGTAAACAGAGCAGCACTAAACGTTTTGGTGCCTGCGTCCTATCGACTCTTTGCTTTCCAAGCTGTAAGCCCATGAGTGGAAGTGCTGTATGCTCTGTAGCTGTGCTGTTTAGATGTTTTAGGAAACGCAATACACTTCTCCAGAGTGGCCTTTGGCAATTTACATTCCCCCCATCAGCTTGACAGGGCTCCACTTTCTCCCCACCCTGTCCTGCATTTCTGGTTTTTAACAACTGTGAGGATGGCCCTGCCTTCAGATGTGAAGTGATACCTCTTTGTAGTATTGATTTGTATCGCCTGCTTGTCTGGTGGGCCAAAAAGGGCGTATGCAATTTTTCTGAATATATTCAGGAAAAACGCATACGCCCTTTTTGGCCAACTGCATCCTTGGCGAAGTTCTGCCGCTTTTCATGTGCTTTAAGGGTGAGTCCAATTTACCTCTTGAAATCCCTTTCCTGCAATTCTGCCTTGCTTTCAAATCC
>NW_020841525.1:0-1781 GCF_003676395.1 Aethalodelphis obliquidens | reverse complement strand
GAAAATGGATGGTGAGTGGTTGTCAGCCTAGAACTGCTGTTGGCCCAAGTGCAGTGAGAGAGCCTGTGCCTGTGAATGGGGTCCCCCAAAGGCACTGAGCGGGACAAAGATTTGGAGAGAAGCAAGGTCACACTGAGACAGTGTGAGCCCCTGGACCTGCCAGGTCCAAACCCATTCTTCAACTTGCCACTTGCAAGTATTAATGTATTTCTACCCTTACAATAAATACTAATTTATTTTACTTCCGTAAGTGTGTTCAGTCACTGGGAAAAGAAAAAGTCCTGGTTTATACATCTGAGTCAATAAGCCCTGACCCTTCCTCAGGTGTCCTCACTGGGTAGGCATGGCTGGGGTAGGTGAAGACACTGGGTGGGGTCATAAACTAGGGGAGCTGGCAAACAGCTCTGTCCCTGCTCCTTCCCTGTCCCGGGAGAGGGAAAGCCTGGAACAGTGATAGGATAGCCAGTAGGGAAGAGGTTCCTCAGTGGTTAATTGGCCTTTTTGTGTTTTCCTTCATTTAGGGTCCCTTTTGGTAATGTGTTTTTACAAAGAAATCCCCCTTTTCCTCTAGATTTCCAGTTTGTTACAGTAGGTTTCTCTTATTTGACGTTTAATTTTTCCTGTCTAATTTTCTACAGAATCATGACAAATAATGAACAAATACTGATACTTTACTATTCACTGAAGTCCCTATTCACATTCCCTTTGTTATACCTTTCCTTGTTCCAGGATCTCAGAGGACATGGGGTCATCATGTCTGTTTAGTCTCTTCTGGGCTCTGACAGTTGCTGAGACTCTCCTTGTTTCCATGACCTTGACAGCGTGGAGGAGGGCTGCTCAGGTATTGTATAGACTGCCGGGTGCTGGGATTTGCTTGGTGGTTTTGTCGTGCTTAGACTTGGTTTTCAAAAAGCAGACCACAGATGTGAAGTGCTTCCTCTTCTCTGTATATCAAGAGGACGGGCTCTTAAGGGAACTTCTCCCCTATATTCTTAATTTTGGTCACCCAGCTGAGGTAACGTTAGTCAGGTTTTCCCACAGTGAGGTTGATTTTTTCCCATGTCCATCCTGTGTGTCTTATGTAGGAGGCAGTCATAATGCAGAAGCCACACTTGAGGAGAGAGGGGTTAGCTTCACATCCTTGATGGACAGCTGAGTGGCTATATACATTGTTTAGAAGCTTTCTGCATAGGAGATTTCTATTTAACACCATTCATCAAAAACTATGTAATTTATTTATACCAGATTGGACACGTGAATAATTATTGTAAACTTTTGGTTATAATCCAGCACTACATTATTAGACTGCTTAGTTCATTCTTGCTTTGGCTGTTGAGAGCTTCTCCATCTGCTCTTGTTTTAATTTTACATATTTTTTCTTTTGTGGGTTTAAAAAATTTTTGGTACTTCTTTACTTTCTGATGTTTTAAGATTATCCTGCTTCATAGATTTATTGTCTCAGTCCTAGCAGCAGCCCTTTCTTCACAGAGCCCTTGTTCCTTTTATTAGAGAATGGTGTTAAAAACTTACATGTGGGAGTTAAATATGCTCGGCTGACAGTGCATCGAAATATGTGCCTGTATCCCAGCCTGTGCATATACACATAATTACAAAGGTTTCCGTGTGGAACTATGTGCAGGCTAAAGAGAGTTTATACTGATATCTCCAACCTGATCTGTTATGACATGGATATTGTAACCTTCTCCCTTTGTTTGACTGTAACATCCAACTCCAGTGGTAAGAAACCTGGCTTCCACCATTTGTCATTTATGAAATTCAGT
>NW_020841524.1:0-1781 GCF_003676395.1 Aethalodelphis obliquidens | reverse complement strand
GAAAAACTGAAAGCATTTCCACTAAGATCAGGAACAAGACAAGGTTGCCCACTCTCACCACTCTTATTCAACATAGTTTTGGAAGTTTTAGCCACAGCAATCAGAGAAGAAAAGGAAATAAAAGGAATCCAAATCGGAAAAGAAGAAGTAAAGCTGTCACTCTTTGCAGATGACATGATACTATACATAGAGAATCCTAAAGATGCTACCAGAAAACTACTAGAGCTAATCAATGAATTTGGTAAAGTAGCAGGATACAAAATTAATGCACAGAAATCTCTGGCATTCCTATACACTAAGGATGAAAAATCTGAAAGTGAAATCAAGAAAACACTCCCATTTACCATTGCAACAAAAAGAATAAAATACCTAGGAATAAACCTACCTAAGGAGACAAAAGACCTGTATGCAGAAAATTATAAGACACTGATGAAGAAATTAAAGATGATACAAATAGATGGAGAGATATACCGTGTTCTTGGATTGGAAGAATCAACATTGTGAAAATGACTCTACTACCCAAAGCAATCTACAGATTCAATGCAATCCCTATGAAACTACCACTGGCATTTTTCACAGAACTAGAACAAAAAATTTCACAATTTGTATGGAAACACAAAAGACCCCGAATAGCCAAAGCAATCTTGAGAACGAAAAATGGAGCTGGAGGAATCAGGCTCCCTGAATTCAGACTATACTACAAAGCTACAGTAATCAAGACAGTATGGTACTGGCACATAAACAGAAATATAGATCAACGGAACAGGATAGAAAGCCCAGAGATAAACCCACGCACATATGGTCACCTTATCTTTGACAAAGGAGGCAGAAATGTACAGTGGAGAAAGAACAGCCTATTCAATAAGTGGTGCTGGGAAAACTGGACAGCTACATGTAAAAGTATGAGATTAGATCACTCCCTAACACCATACACAAAAATAAGCTCAAAATGGATTAAAGACCTAAATGTAAGGCCAGAAACTATCAAACTCTTAGAGGAAAACATAGGCAGAACACTCTATGACATAAATCACAGCAAGGTCCTTTTTGACCCACCTCCTAGAGAAATGGAAATAAAAACAAAAGTAAACAAATGGGACCTAATGAAACTTAAAATCTTTTGCGCAGCAAAGGAAACCATAAAGAAGACCAAAAGACAACCCTCAGAATGGGAGAAAATATTTGCAAATGAAGCAACTGACAAAGGATTAATCTCCAAAATTTATAAGCAGCTCATGCAGCTCTATAACAAAAAAACAAACAACCCAATCCAAAAATGGGCAGAAGACCTAAATAGACATTTCTCCAAAGAAGATATACAGACTGCCAACAAACACATGAAAGAATGCTCAACATCACTAATCATTAGAGAAATGCAAATCAAAACTACAATGAGATATCATCTCACACCAGTCAGAATGGCCATCACCAAAAAATCTAGAAACAATAAATGCTGGAGAGGGTGTGGAGAAAAGGGAACCCTCTTACACTGTTGGTGGGAATGTAAATTGATACAGCCACTGTGGAGAACAGTATGGAGGTTCCCTAAAAAGCTACAAATAGAACTACCATATGACCCAGCAATCCCACTACTGGGCATATACCCTGAGAAAACCATAATTCAAAAAGAGTCATGTACCAAAATGTTCATTGCGGCTCTATTTACAATAGCCCAGAGATGGAAACAACCTAAGTGTCCATCATCGGATGAATTGATAAAGAAGATGTGGCACATATATACAATGGAATATTACTCAGCCATAAAAAGAGACGAAATTGAG
>NW_020841523.1:0-1781 GCF_003676395.1 Aethalodelphis obliquidens | reverse complement strand
GAAAAACTGAAAGCATTTCCACTAAGATCAGGAACAAGACAAGGTTGCCCACTCTCACCACTCTTATTCAACATAGTTTTGGAAGTTTTAGCCACAGCAATCAGAGAAGAAAAGGAAATAAAAGGAATCCAAATCGGAAAAGAAGAAGTAAAGCTGTCACTCTTTGCAGATGACATGATACTATACATAGAGAATCCTAAAGATGCTACCAGAAAACTACTAGAGCTAATCAATGAATTTGGTAAAGTAGCAGGATACAAAATTAATGCACAGAAATCTCTGGCATTCCTATACACTAAGGATGAAAAATCTGAAAGTGAAATCAAGAAAACACTCCCATTTACCATTGCAACAAAAAGAATAAAATACCTAGGAATAAACCTACCTAAGGAGACAAAAGACCTGTATGCAGAAAATTATAAGACACTGATGAAGAAATTAAAGATGATACAAATAGATGGAGAGATATACCGTGTTCTTGGATTGGAAGAATCAACATTGTGAAAATGACTCTACTACCCAAAGCAATCTACAGATTCAATGCAATCCCTATGAAACTACCACTGGCATTTTTCACAGAACTAGAACAAAAAATTTCACAATTTGTATGGAAACACAAAAGACCCCGAATAGCCAAAGCAATCTTGAGAACGAAAAATGGAGCTGGAGGAATCAGGCTCCCTGAATTCAGACTATACTACAAAGCTACAGTAATCAAGACAGTATGGTACTGGCACATAAACAGAAATATAGATCAACGGAACAGGATAGAAAGCCCAGAGATAAACCCACGCACATATGGTCACCTTATCTTTGACAAAGGAGGCAGAAATGTACAGTGGAGAAAGAACAGCCTATTCAATAAGTGGTGCTGGGAAAACTGGACAGCTACATGTAAAAGTATGAGATTAGATCACTCCCTAACACCATACACAAAAATAAGCTCAAAATGGATTAAAGACCTAAATGTAAGGCCAGAAACTATCAAACTCTTAGAGGAAAACATAGGCAGAACACTCTATGACATAAATCACAGCAAGGTCCTTTTTGACCCACCTCCTAGAGAAATGGAAATAAAAACAAAAGTAAACAAATGGGACCTAATGAAACTTAAAATCTTTTGCGCAGCAAAGGAAACCATAAAGAAGACCAAAAGACAACCCTCAGAATGGGAGAAAATATTTGCAAATGAAGCAACTGACAAAGGATTAATCTCCAAAATTTATAAGCAGCTCATGCAGCTCTATAACAAAAAAACAAACAACCCAATCCAAAAATGGGCAGAAGACCTAAATAGACATTTCTCCAAAGAAGATATACAGACTGCCAACAAACACATGAAAGAATGCTCAACATCACTAATCATTAGAGAAATGCAAATCAAAACTACAATGAGATATCATCTCACACCAGTCAGAATGGCCATCACCAAAAAATCTAGAAACAATAAATGCTGGAGAGGGTGTGGAGAAAAGGGAACCCTCTTACACTGTTGGTGGGAATGTAAATTGATACAGCCACTGTGGAGAACAGTATGGAGGTTCCCTAAAAAGCTACAAATAGAACTACCATATGACCCAGCAATCCCACTACTGGGCATATACCCTGAGAAAACCATAATTCAAAAAGAGTCATGTACCAAAATGTTCATTGCAGCTCTATTTACAATAGCCCAGAGATGGAAACAACCTAAGTGTCCATCATCGGATGAATGGATAAAGAAGATGTGGCACATATATACAATGGAATATTACTCAGCCATAAAAAGAGACGAAATTGAG
>NW_020841522.1:0-1781 GCF_003676395.1 Aethalodelphis obliquidens | reverse complement strand
CCCTCCCTCCCACTGACTCTGACAGGATCTCTACACAGCAGCCCAGCCCACAGCCCACGGGGTAGTGCATGCTCTCACCTCTCCATTCTCTGATCAAAATATAAAGTTTCCTTTGCTTGTGAACCAAACTCAGTCTCGATCTGTTGGCCCCAATGACACTGGGCAGGGGGACACTTGTTGGGGTCCACTCTGGAGGATCAGTAACAGAAATTGAGACTATTGTAACCTCAATGAACAGATGTGTGAGCCAAACTGTAGTTAACATAGAACAGTGTATAAGGCTCGGGTAAAATAAGATGTTTCTAACACTTCCATTTGATATTTCCATCACTTTATTATAAGCAAGTTCAGTGAAAAGGTTTGTCTTATTTGTCAGGTCAATATTAGAGAAACGAAGTGATTTCTTTCCAAGGATGTACATCTAATAATCTTGGTTAAACCTTCAATCTTGTTTTAAATGCTTTTCCATTGAAAATGATACCTCTCTTTCAGCTCCCCCATTTCTGAGAAGTATAAAATCTTATAATTTATTATTACCAAAGGGGAAAGGTGGGAGGAGGGATAAATTAACAGTTTGGGATTAACACATACACACTGCTATGTATAAAATAGATCATCAACAAGGAACTACTGTATAGCACAGGGAACTACACTCAACATTTTGCAATAACCTATAAGGGGAAATAATCTGATAAAGAATAGATATTTTTATTGACATCATCTATCAATGACAGTTAAAGTGTAGCCTAAGGGAAGCTGGTGGTGAGTGCTTCTGACCCTGAAGACTTCAATCATCTAAAGTTTGGACTCTGCCTACTTCCCAAGGCCCTTAATGAACATATGTGTAGCCGTAGCTTAAAAACTTCCCCAGTTTGGGTTTCGGGGAGACACTGATTTTGAAAAAGCCCTGGTGTTCTCCTTACATGAATGGGACTCTTCCTACTGCTAAAACATGTCTGTCACACCCAGAGGATGGTATACCGTCTGATCGGGAAGAGTTTGGAAAAGGCATCTCATCTCCTCACCTCCTGGTGCTCGGGTTCACCCCTCCAGCATCTTTACTAACAGTCTCCCCACTTGGAGATGTCAGCACTGTCAACATCCTGTTGCGTACAGTTTGGAATTTGTCCAGAGGATGAAGCGGAAGGATGAGGAACAATGAGAGACAAGTCCTAGGTGTTCAGACAGGCACATGTCACTCTAATTTCCAATCAGGAAGACGAATTGACCAAAGGCTAGGGTTGCCCATGGAAACAGTATAGGGCTTGAGGAAATCCCGCTGCTTTGTGGCCAGTTCCCATAAACACAAGTTGAACAATGGAACTCAGGGGCAGTAAAATTCACAAAACTGCAGAGTTGAAAATATCCATCACTGAAAAATGTCTTGAGGAAAGTCAGAGAAAAGGACTTGTAAGCAAGGGAGAATGGCAGGAAAGGGATTTGAGGAGGTAGAAAGGACTCGCCATTAAGCACAAGAAAAGGAGCTGAACATTGCCAACATTGCAGTTGGCCAAAAAAGGTGTATGCGTTTTTTTCTGTATATATTCAAGAAAAGGGCATACACTTTTTTAGCCAACCAAACAGGTGGGCACTGGAAGTCAATACTACAAAAGATATCACTTCGCATCAGTCAGAAGAGCCATCCTCATAAAGCGTAAACAACAGAAATGCAGGACAGGGCAACGAGAAGAGGGAGCCCTGTGAGACTTATAGTGGAAATGTATATTGCCAACGGCCATTCTGGAGAAGTGTATTGTGTTTACTAAAGCATCTAAAAAATG
>NW_020841521.1:1259-1785 GCF_003676395.1 Aethalodelphis obliquidens | reverse complement strand
GGAAAAAACGCATACGCCCTTTTTGGCCAACCAAGCAAACTTGCAAATGAAATCTGCACTACAATGAAGTCTCACTTCCCCCCGGTCAAAAGGGAAATCTGAAAAAAGTGTAAACTCCAGAAAGGCAGGACAGGCCATGGAGAACTGGGAGCCTTGTTATGCTGATGGGCGGGATGTAAATTGCCAACAGCCACTCGGGAGAAGTGTATGGTGTTTCCTGAAACATCTAAAAAACAAAGCAACAGAGCCTAGGGCACTTCCACTTATGGTCCTATAGCTTAGGGAAATTAAAATCAAAAAGACACAGCCACCCCAAAGTTTGGGACGCCTCTGTTTACAAGAACCTCGTTTACCGTACAAGTTCAATATCACAGAAAGTGAAAAATGGATAAAAAACTTGTGGTACTTACGTACAATGCAGTATCACTCAGCAATGAAATCTATGGCATCAGGCCCGTAGCAGCAAAATGAGTGGATTCAGGTACGATGATTCTAACTGAAATGAGTCACACAGAAAAAGAAACAT
>NW_020841521.1:0-1159 GCF_003676395.1 Aethalodelphis obliquidens | reverse complement strand
AAAAAGAAACATCATAAGATATCACTAATACACGGAATGAAAACTTGGCTACACAGGAACTGAATTACAGAACAGAACAGGATCTCAAATTTAGAAAACCAACTTATGCTTCCTTAAGGGTAATGGTGAGTTGTGGTGCTACATAAAACCAGAGATTGAAATGAGCACAGATAAAGTTCCTTAAGCCAAATATGGAATAGACAAGAGCTACTCCTTGCTCAACGAAATGGACTCAACACCCCATATTAAACGCCTAAGAATGTACCTGACTAGTAAGTATCTTAAAACCTATGGATTGCTATGTCTCCAAAAGAGAATCAAGCGTGTGTACAGGGGCATAAATGCAGCAGTGATAGGATTGGAGAGGTTCGGTGAGCAAATGAAGACCATTTGAAGTCATATTGCATGGTACCCATTAAATGGGTCTCAACTCTCCAGGTTTAAGGTATTCCTCCTTCAGCGAAAACATGCATGTGGAACACAGAGTATGATCAACCGTGTGAATGGGAGACGTGTTCAAATATGTTTCAGTTTTCCTCCTCTGGTACACGGGTGCAACATTCCAGACGCTTTACTAACAGTCTCCCCACTTGGAGGTCAGCGCCTTTAACCTCCTGTTTGGCCCAGTTTGCAATTTCTGCAGAAGATGAACAAGAATAGGGAGAACCAATGAGAGACTAGATGGAGGTGTCTGGACGGGCAAATTTAACTCTTATTTCCCACCAGGAAGAGGAAATAACCAAAGGCTCAGCGTGCCGTGCCGGAACCAGATTAGGGCCTGAAGCCATCCTGCGGTGTTGCGGCCAGGTCACAAGAAAGCGAGTTGAAGAAAGGAGCTCAGGGGCACTGTAATTCACAAACCTGCAGAGTTATAAATGACAGCTATCGTCCAAAAATATACTGAAGTAAGGCTGCCAAGAGGACTTGAAAGCGGGGCAGAATTGCAGGAAACAGATTTCAGGAGGTAGACTGGAATTGCATTGAAAGCATAGGAAAAGAGGCAGAACGTCCACAATGATGCACTTGCCCTAAAAGGGCGTATGCGTTTTTTCCTGAATATATTCAGGAAAAAACGCATACGCCCTTTTTGGACAACCAAGCAAGCTTGCAAAGGAAATCTGCACTACAATGAAGTCTCACTTCCCCCCGGTCAAAAGGG
>NW_020841520.1:0-1791 GCF_003676395.1 Aethalodelphis obliquidens | reverse complement strand
AACACTTAGGATTATAGGAACTGAGTCAAACATCACACGATCCAAAAGGTCCCCCTGGCTGACAGTATCTGAGCAAGGCTTATTTATTACTCATTTCTGAATTACCATGTTTACTGGCATTGGTGGCTTAGTGCATGATTTACAAAGAGCTGCACACTGGAAACTTTCTAGAGTGTTCGATCCTATTCTCCCAAAGTAAAATGCTGCATTTGGAGATTACCCTTCGTGGGGACTCCTTTGATTTTTTATATATTAGATTGTAATCAGACATAGGGAGATATCATGGAATAATTTTGTATATATATATTTATGATTTTCTTCAATATGACCCTTTCTCTAGTTAGTAAGAGACATGTATGTTACCTCAAAAAGGATTAGGTTTTTATCACAAGAATGCAAAGAGAAAGAATGGTCCGATGTTCTGCTTTTATATTTTCAAAATAAACTGTTTAAGTGCAGACGGGAAATAGTTGTTTTCAAAGCTATCCCTTTCATTTGGAAGAGGTGAAATTCACTGAATGAAGACAAGGCCCTAGAAAATAAGAATGAGGACACTCTGATAGAAGAGCAGCACAGTGATAACCTGCCCAGCAATAGGAGGAAAGAGGAGGAGAATGACACAGACCACCCTGCCTAGGAGAGGAGACAAGATTCATTCTGTCTGAGAGAGGAGAAGAGGGTGGACAGAGGGCTGTTCTTGGAGGGTTTGAGGCTTCATGGATGAGGGGACATGGCTGGGTTTACTGATGAGGGATGAGAATCATCGTGGAGAGACATTATCCCTCATCAGCAGGGTGTGGGCATCAGGAAACCTCACTGAGACCCGTAGACCCTCTGCAGCCAATGAGTGAGCACAGGCCACCATTGCTCAGGGGCACATTGGCTGTCCTGGTCTTTGAGGTTTCCGGTGGCCCTGGGTAACTGCTGTGCTCGTGTATCCTGGACCATCCAGCCGAAGCCCTGATCATCCTTTCCCTGATCCTCTCTGAACTCTAACTGAAAATTCTCCCTTTTCAGTGAGCAGGGGTGTTGGAAACATTCCAATGGTTTGCAAAGTCAGACACAAAATAGAAGAAGAAAGACAAAAAAGGGAATAAAGCATCATTACCAATTTTTTTGAACTCAAAAATTTTTAAAGAACAGAAACTGTTTTCTGAGGGGACAGGAAGCACAGCAGTGGTAGGTGAGGTCCAATGGCGGCTGGGGACTCAGCAGAAGGACTCTCTGAAGGAGGTCCTGGGATCCTATGAAGGCTGGAAAGAGAGTCCATGGCTGACGGTGGGAAGTGACAGCAAGAAATGGGAGCTGCTGGGACAGGATGGGGATCTGCTGCCCTGTGGGCACCTCTTCCCTTCCACGAGCTGCTGTGCACAGACGTCAGGCTTCAGGATAATGACTCTCGGGGGAGCGAGACTTGGCAGGAGGTGTAGCCAGGGAAGGAGGCCACGGGTTTCTGCCCACATTAGTGGCAGCTGCTCGTGACCTGGGGCTGCTGGGTAACCTGCGGTGCTTCTGCTGGAAGGACGTTCTGCTTGAACTGATGGCTGATGACTGAGCTCTCTTATGGAGACAGGGCAGAGGGCTGGTCTCTGCTGGGATAAAGCAGATCCTTCTGGGAAACTAAGAAAATTTGGGGCAGGCGGGGCGTGAAGGAAAGATCCTATGCCACACCATTTAAAGGGGAAAGGGTCACCGAAAGGAGAGAATGCATTTGGATGGGCTAACAAGTTTATTCGGGAAGGATGTCATAGGAACAATTTTTATGTGTAGTCTGTAAACTAAACGGGGGCT
>NW_020841519.1:0-1791 GCF_003676395.1 Aethalodelphis obliquidens | reverse complement strand
AATAGAAATAAAAATGAAAATAAACAAAGGGGACCGAATCAAACTTACAAGCTTTTGCACAGCAAAGGAAACCATAAACAAAATGAAAAGACAACCTACAGAATGGGAGAAAATATTTGCAAATGATGCGACCAGCAAGGGCTTAATTTCCAAAATATACAAACAGCTCATACAACTTGATGACAATAAAAGCAAACAACCCAATCAAAAAAATAGGCAGAAGACTTAAAAAGACATTTCTCCAAAGAAGAAATACAGATGGCCAATAGGCACATGAAAAGAGGCTCAACACTGCCAATTATTAAAGAAATGCAAATCAAAACTACCATGAGGTACCACCTCACACCAGTCAGAATGGCCATCATTAAAAAGTCTACAAGTAACATATGCTGGAGAGGGTGTGGAGAAAAGGGAACCCTCCTACAACACTGTTGGTGGGAATGTAAGTTGGTGCCGCCACTGTGGAAAACAGTATGGAGGTTCCTCAGAAAACTAAACTAGACCTACCATATGATCCAGCAATCCCACTCCTGGGCGTATATCCAGACCAAACTAGAATTCAAAAAGACACATTCACCCTGATCTTCACAGCAGCAATATTCACAATAGCCAAGACATGGAAACAACCTAAATGTCCATCAACAGATGAATGGATAAAGACGATGTGGTACATATATACAATGAAATACTACTCAGCCATAAAAAAAAAGAATGAAATAACGCCATTTGCAGCAGCAACATGGATGTAACTAGAGATTATCATACTAAGCAAAGTAAGTCAGAAAGAGAAAGACAAATACCATGATACCAGTTATGTGTGGAATCTAAAATATGACACAAATGAACCTATCTATGAAACAGAAACAGAATCAGAGACACAGAGAAGAGACTGGTGGCTGCCAAGGGGGAAGCAGGTGGGAGAGGGATAAACTGGGAGTTTGGGATTAGCAGATGCAAACTGGTATATATAGATTGGCTAAACAACAAGGTCTTACTGTATAGCACAGGGAACTATATTCAATATCCTGTGATAAACCATAATGGAAAAGAATATGAAAAAGAATGTATATACATATGTATAACAGAGTCACTTTGCTGTACAGCAGTAATTAACACAACACTGTAAACCAAGTATACTTCAATAAAAAATAAGTTAATTAAATTTTTAAAAAGATTAATTCCTTCAGAAGAACAAGTACTACACATTCACAGAAAAAGCACCCTTTGAAAGTTTAAATTTTTGAATTTCTCTGCCACTTCCTTAGTTTTGATCATCTTGGACAATATATTTTTAATATTGACTTTTAAAAAGAATTGTGTTTCAGTGTTTGCTATCCTTAGAGAGACAGAAACAGATAAGTACAACTAAATACTTATTTTTCAAAAGTCTCAAAAGCATAAGGGAAATGAAAGTAATTATATCTTCAAATGATTTTGGGGTATGTTTCTAATTTCATACTTCTGATGCGATTAAAGATTAAAACTGTATTAAGACATTTGAGACATGTCGCATTGGTATTAAATGAATTTAATTTTGTGTAAAGTGGCAGAAATATTTTCTTCAGCAAACATACCTGCAGATATAAAATCACAACCATAAATCTACAAAAAAGCAAGCTGTTGAATGAAATCTGATTGGTTATTTCCCTGCAGTATGGATCTGCTAATAATTTAATTTACTACTTGCTAACAGAAACCAAAATTTAAATATACATATATATGTGTGTGTGTATATATATATATCTCTCTTCAATTTTAAATCATTCATATATATGAACAAGTATACATACA
>NW_020841518.1:0-1792 GCF_003676395.1 Aethalodelphis obliquidens | reverse complement strand
CAGAGTAAAGAAAATGAGCAAGAGCCAAAGAGAGGCCTTACAGAATGGTGAAAGGATCAGTACACCAGGGAGACATAAAGATCCTAAATGTGTACACACCAAACAACAGAGCCTCAAAGTACATGAAGGAAAAACTGATGGAGATGAAAGGAGAAAGTGCCAGATCTATAATTATAGTGGGGGCTTTCCACACCCACCTCCCCCTTAGCAAGTGACAGAATTGCTAGAGAGAAAATCAGCAAGGATATAGGAGACCTGAATAACACAGTAAACTAATGAGATCTGCATGACATAAATAGAACAGTCTGCGCAACAACAGCAGAGTACAGTTTTTTTCCCCGAGGGTCTCTGTAACATTCACCAAGTTAGACCATCTCCTCGACCATCAGACAAACCTCAATAAATTCAAAAAGAATTGAGGGACTTCCCTGGTGGCGCAGTGGTTAAGAATCCGCCTGCCAGTGCAGGGAACACAGGTTCGAGCCCTGGTCAGGAAGATCCCACATGCCGCGGAGCAGCTAAGCCTGTGCGCCTCAACTATTGATCCTGCGCTCTAGAGCCCGCGTGCCACAACTACTGAAGCCTGCATGCCTAGAGCCTGTGCTCCGCAATAAGATAAGCCGCCACAACAAGAAGCCCGTGCACCGCAACGAAGAGTAGCCCCCGCTGCCGCAAGTAGGGAAAGCCCGTGTGCAGCAACAAAGACCCAATGCAGCCATAAATAAAGAAATAAATTTATTTAAAAAAAATAAAAATAAAAAAATGATTTCAAATCTCCCAGAGTGTGTTCCCTGGCCATGATGGAATCAAATTAGAAAACAGTAATGGAAAGCAAAAAGAAGAATCCCTAAACACTGGGAAATGGTGGTTGACACATCATTCCAGGTTATCATTCACACCCTTGTTATAGAAGGGCTGAAATTAGGAAGAGTTGCCTGCTGAGCTGAAAGGCATTTCAGGCTGGCCCGAAAGAGAGCTCACTCTGGCTCTTTCAAACAGAGTATTGTTCAGGGCAAGGCTGGAGGGAGGGAGACAGTTCAGGAGGCCGTTACATCAGTGCCACCTGACATTAAAGCTCCAAGTGCACTGGCAAAGGAAGTCCAGCTAGCTTGCTGGTTGTTAGTGGAATCGGTTTGGCGGCTCCTTGGACTTGGGAAGCATGAGAGAGGTATTGGTGTGGTTGCTGAAAAGTCCTGAGAGAAGGCAAGATTCGGGGGCCTTCCTGGTATCTCTATGACTGGTGTCCAGTCTAACCCATGGATGCATACACCTCGGATCTTTATCAGTCCTGCTCCACTGTTTTAAAAGTTTCAGCGCAGTTGTCCTCTCCTCCCTCCTCCCTCTTTGTCCTCCTTGTCGTCCTCTTCCTCATCCTGCTCCTCCTCGATTCTTCCCCTGATAGTGCCATCTGTTGGATAAGGCTGTCCTCTCTGCACAGGCAGAAGAGTGTCCTTTCTGAGGCTTGTGGGACTGGTCCCTTAGGCCAGGTTGGCACTTTGCCTGCCCTACCATGCTGTTAGCCTAAGACATGGAATGTGGTAAGTGGACCACAGATGTGTCTGCAAACTTGTATTTTTGTTCCTCTTTTCAGAATACAGTGATGGTGGTAGACCACCTCAAGGAAGAAAGAAAGGCTGGTGTTCTTTCCCAGGTAATTCTGGCGAGAGGAGCCCTCATTATGAACACGATAGATGTGAGCCTCAGCCCTCACAGCTCAAGGAGGATGATGGAAACGTCGTGAAGAAGGATGTCCAGGAGGACCCCGAAGTAAGACAGTAAGTGACCAGGCAGC
>NW_020841517.1:0-1792 GCF_003676395.1 Aethalodelphis obliquidens | reverse complement strand
AACCTACAACCAAGATTACTCTACCCGGCAAGGATCTCATTCAGATTCGATGGAGAAATCAAAACCTTTACAGACAACCAAAAGCTAAGAGAATTCAGCACCACCAAACCAGCTCTACAACAAACGCTAAAGAAACTTCTCTAAGTGGGAAACACAAGAGAAGAAAAGGACCTACTAAAACAAACCCAAAGCAATTAAGAAAATGGTCATAGGAACATACATATCAATAATTACCTTAAAAGTGAATGGATTGGGCTTCCCTGGTGGCGCAGTGGTTGAGAATCTGCCTGCTAATGCAGGGGACACGGGTTCGAGCCCTGGTCTGGGAGGATCCCACATGCCGTGGAGCAACTAGGCCCGTGAGCCACAACTACTGAGCCCGCATGTCTGGAGCCTGTGCTCCACAACAAGAGAGGCCCACGCACTGCGATGAAGAGTGGCCCCCGCTTGCCACAACTAGAGAAAGCCCTCGCACAGAAACGAAGACCCAACACAGCAAAAATAAATAAAATAAATTAATTAAAAAAAAAAAAGTGAATGGATTAAATGCTCCAACCCAAAGACACAGGCTTGCTGAATGGATACAAAAAAAGACCCAAATATATGCTGTCTACAAAAGACCCACTTAGGACCTAGGGACACATACAGGCTGAAAGTGAGGGGATGGAAAAAGATATTCCATGCAAATGGATATCAAAAGAAAGCTGGAGTAGCAATACTCATATCAGGTAAAATAAACTTTAAAATAAAGAATGTTACAAGAAACCAGGAAGGACACTACATAATGATCAAGAGATCAATCCAAGAAGAAGATATAACAATTATAATTATATATGCACATAACATAGGAGCACCTCAATACATAAGGCAACTGCTAACAGCTATAAAACAGGAAATCGACAGTAACACAATAGTAGTGGGGGACTTTAACATCTCACTTACACCAATGGACAGATCATCCAGACAGAAAATTAATAAGGAAACACAAGCTTTAAATGACACAATAGACCAGATAGATTTAATTGATATTTATAGGACATTCCATCCAAAAGCAGCAGATTATACTTTCTTCTCAAGGGTGCACGGAACATTCTCCAGGATAGATCACATCTTGGGTCACAAACCAAGCCTCAGAAAATTTAAGAAAATTGAAATAATATCAAGCATCTTTTCTGACCACAACGCTATGAGATTAGAAATGAATCACAGGGAAAGAAAGTAAAAAACACAACACATGGAAGTTAAACAATACGTTACTAAATAACCAAGAGATCACTGAAAAAATCAAAGAGGAAGTTGAAAAATACCTAGAGACAAATGACAAGGAAAACACGACAATCCAAAACCTATGGTATGCAGCAAAAGCAGTTCTGAGACGGAAGTTTATAGTAATACAATCCTACCTCAAGAAACAGCAAACATCTGAAATAAACAATCTAACCTTACACCTAAAGGAACTAGAGAAAGAAGGACAAATAAAACCCAAAGTTAGTAGAAGGAAAGAAATCATAAAGATCAGAGCAGAAATAAATGAGAGAGAAACAAAGAAAACAATAGCAAAGATCAATAAAACTAAAAGCTGGTCCTTTGAGAAGATAAACAAAATTGATAAACCATTAGCCAGACTCATAAAGAAAAAGAGGGAGAGGACTCAAATCAATAAAATTAGATATGAAAAAGGAGAAGTTACGACACCGCAGAAATACAAAGCATCCTAAGAGACTACTACAAGCAACTCCACGCCTATAAAATGGACAACCTGGAAGAAATGGACAAATTCTTAGAAAGGTAT
>NW_020841516.1:0-1793 GCF_003676395.1 Aethalodelphis obliquidens | reverse complement strand
AACCTACAACCAAGATTACTCTACCCGGCAAGGATCTCATTCAGATTCGATGGAGAAATCAAAACCTTTACAGACAACCAAAAGCTAAGAGAATTCAGCACCACCAAACCAGCTCTACAACAAACGCTAAAGAAACTTCTCTAAGTGGGAAACACAAGAGAAGAAAAGGACCTACTAAAACAAACCCAAAGCAATTAAGAAAATGGTCATAGGAACATACATATCAATAATTACCTTAAAAGTGAATGGATTGGGCTTCCCTGGTGGCGCAGTGGTTGAGAATCTGCCTGCTAATGCAGGGGACACGGGTTCGAGCCCTGGTCTGGGAGGATCCCACATGCCGTGGAGCAACTAGGCCCGTGAGCCACAACTACTGAGCCCGCATGTCTGGAGCCTGTGCTCCACAACAAGAGAGGCCCACGCACTGCGATGAAGAGTGGCCCCCGCTTGCCACAACTAGAGAAAGCCCTCGCACAGAAACGAAGACCCAACACAGCAAAAATAAATAAAATAAATTAATTTAAAAAAAAAAAGTGAATGGATTAAATGCTCCAACCCAAAGACACAGGCTTGCTGAATGGATACAAAAAAAAGACCCAAATATATGCTGTCTACAAAAGACCCACTTAGGACCTAGGGACACATACAGGCTGAAAGTGAGGGGATGGAAAAAGATATTCCATGCAAATGGATATCAAAAGAAAGCTGGAGTAGCAATACTCATATCAGGTAAAATAAACTTTAAAATAAAGAATGTTACAAGAAACCAGGAAGGACACTACATAATGATCAAGAGATCAATCCAAGAAGAAGATATAACAATTATAATTATATATGCACATAACATAGGAGCACCTCAATACATAAGGCAACTGCTAACAGCTATAAAACAGGAAATCGACAGTAACACAATAGTAGTGGGGGACTTTAACATCTCACTTACACCAATGGACAGATCATCCAGACAGAAAATTAATAAGGAAACACAAGCTTTAAATGACACAATAGACCAGATAGATTTAATTGATATTTATAGGACATTCCATCCAAAAGCAGCAGATTATACTTTCTTCTCAAGGGTGCACGGAACATTCTCCAGGATAGATCACATCTTGGGTCACAAACCAAGCCTCAGAAAATTTAAGAAAATTGAAATAATATCAAGCATCTTTTCTGACCACAACGCTATGAGATTAGAAATGAATCACAGGGAAAGAAAGTAAAAAACACAACACATGGAAGTTAAACAATACGTTACTAAATAACCAAGAGATCACTGAAAAAATCAAAGAGGAAGTTGAAAAATACCTAGAGACAAATGACAAGGAAAACACGACAATCCAAAACCTATGGTATGCAGCAAAAGCAGTTCTGAGACGGAAGTTTATAGTAATACAATCCTACCTCAAGAAACAGCAAACATCTGAAATAAACAATCTAACCTTACACCTAAAGGAACTAGAGAAAGAAGGACAAATAAAACCCAAAGTTAGTAGAAGGAAAGAAATCATAAAGATCAGAGCAGAAATAAATGAGAGAGAAACAAAGAAAACAATAGCAAAGATCAATAAAACTAAAAGCTGGTCCTTTGAGAAGATAAACAAAATTGATAAACCATTAGCCAGACTCATAAAGAAAAAGAGGGAGAGGACTCAAATCAATAAAATTAGATATGAAAAAGGAGAAGTTACGACACCGCAGAAATACAAAGCATCCTAAGAGACTACTACAAGCAACTCCACGCCTATAAAATGGACAACCTGGAAGAAATGGACAAATTCTTAGAAAGGTAT
>NW_020841515.1:0-1794 GCF_003676395.1 Aethalodelphis obliquidens | reverse complement strand
TGCCCTCCTTTGGTTCTCTGGGCCCGTCTCATTCACAACACACACAATCACATACTGCAGAGTTTTGAAAGGTGGTTCTCAAAATGTGGTCCCTGGGCCAGCAATATCAGCCACACCTGGGAACTGGTTAGAACTCTGGCACTGGAGCCCAGCAATCTGTGTTTTAACGATATTCTCAGGCAAATCTGATGCACACTAAAGGTCGACGACAACTGAGAACATCTGTCTCAGACTCTCCTGGAGGCATTCACCAAAAATAGAGTTACAGGACCTTACACCTGACCAGCTGGAGAAGGGGTCTAGTAATTGCCCTGGTTATCATGCTTGTCATGATTTTTCAGCACATAAATGTTTGAGAATCACTGCCATTTTGAATGTGTGTTTCACTTGTCTGCTTTTCCAGTGGACTTTACTTCCTTGCAAGGAAGGTTTGTGAGGATTTGTTGTTGTTGTTTGCATTATTAGTTTTATTATGCTAATTCTAGAATCTCTGGTGCATAGTGCAATCTCAGGCAGGAAGTAGTGGCTCATTAAAACAGGTATCCCAAACGTCTTAGTAGAACTTCAAGATTAATTCCTTCAGGAAGAGGTAAAATTGTCATTATATGCAGATGATATGATACTACATATAGAAAACCCTAAAGACTCTACATGAAAACTACTACAACTGATAAAGGAATTCAGCAAGGTAGCAGAATACAAGATTAACATACAGAAATTGGCTGCATTTCTTTATACCAACAATGAAATATCGGAAAGGGAATGTAAAAAAACAATGCCTTTTAAAATCACAACCCCAAAAATAAAATACTTAGGAATAAACCTCACCAAGAAGGCAAAAGACTTATATGCTGAGAACTGTAAAACATTAATAAAGGAAAGTGAAGATGATTCAAAGAAATGGAAAGACATCTCATGTTCTTGGGTTGGAGGAATTAATATTGTTAAAATGCTCATACTACCCAAAGCAATCTACAGATTTAATGTGATCCCTATCAAATTACCCATGACATTTTTCACACAATTAGAACAAATAATCCTAAAATTCATACAGAACCATAAAAGACCCAGAATTGCCAAAGCAATCCGGAAGAAAAAGAACAACGTTGGAGGCATGGCCACCCCAGACTCAGACAGTACTCCAAAGTCACAGTAATCAAAACAGTGTGGTATTGGCACAAAAACAGACATATGGATCAATGGAACAGAATACAGAGCCCAGAAATAAACCCACACACCTCAGTTAATCTTTGACAATTAATCTTTGACAAAGGAGGCAAGAATATATAATGGGAACGAGACAGTCTCTTCCGCAAGTGGTGTTGGTAACGTTGGACAGCCTTATATAAACCAGTGAAGTTAGAACACATCCTTTCACCATACACGAAAATAAACTCAAAATGTCTTAAAGACTTAAACATAAGACATGACACCATAAAACTTCTAGAAGAGAACACAGGCAAAATATTCTCTGACATAAATCATACCAATGTTTTCTTAGGTCAGTCTCCCAAGACAATAGAAATAAAAATGAAAATAAACAAAGGGGACCGAATCAAACTTACAAGCTTTTACACAGCAAAGGAAACAAATGAAAATGAAAAGACAACCTACAGAATGGGAGAAAATATTTGCAAATGATGCGACCAGCAAGGGCTTAATTTCCAAAATATACAAACAGCTCATACGACTTGAAGACAATAAAAGCAAATAACCCAATCAAAAAATAGGCAGAAGACTTAAAGAAACATTTCTCCAAAGAAGAAATACAGATGGCCAATAGGCACATGAAAA
>NW_020841514.1:0-1795 GCF_003676395.1 Aethalodelphis obliquidens | reverse complement strand
ACAGAATGAGAGGAGATGTTTGGAAATCATATATCTGATAAGGGATTGATATCTAGAGTGTACAGAGAACTCCTAAAACTCAACCACAAAGCAAACAACCTGGCTAAAGAATGGGCAAAGGACTTGATTAGACATTTCTGCTAAGAAGATGAATAAATGGCCCATAAACACATCAAAAGATGCTCAGCATCCCTGATCATTAGGAAAATGCAAGTCAAGACTACAGTGAGACACCACCTTACACACATTAGGGTGGCTACTATGAAAACAAAAAATAACAAGGGTTGATGAGGATGTAGGAAATTAGAACCCTGTGCACTACTGGTGAGAATGTAAAATGGTACAGCCATTGTGCAAAGTATCATGGTGGTTCCTCAAAATTAAAAGTAGGATTACCATATGGTCCTGTTCCACTTCTGGGTATATACCCAACACAACTGAAAGCAGGTTTTCCAAGATACTTTGTATACCTATGTTCATAGCAGCATTGTTCACAATAACTAAACTGTGGAAGCAACACAACTGCCCACTGACAGATGAATAGATAAGCAAAACGGGGTGTATACACAACGGAATATTATTCAGCCTTAAAGAGGAAGTTCTGACACAGGCTACAACATGGATGAATCTTGAGGACATGATGCTAACCTACCAGTCACAGAAAGACAAATGCTCTCGATTCCACTTGTATGAGGCACCTAGAGTGGTCAAGTTCATACAGACAGAAATTCGAATGGTGGGTGCCAGGGGCTGGGGGTAGCAGTTGCTGGAGGGCAGAGAGTTCCAGTTTTTCCAGAAGAAAAGAGTTCTGGAGATTGGCTGCCGCACAACGTGAATCTCCTGAACGTTTCTAAACTCTACACTCATAAGTGATACGATGATACAATTTTATGTGCATTTCACTACAATTAAAAATCAAACATGGACTTCCCTGGTGGCGCAGTGGTTAAGAATCCGCCTGCCAATGCAGGAGACACGGGTTCGAGCCCTGGTCCGGGAAGATCCCACGTGCCGCGGAACAACTAAGCCCGTGCGCCACAACTACTGAGCCTGCACTCTAGAGCCTGCGAGCCACAGCTATTGAAGCCTGTGTGCCACAACTACTGAAGTGCATGCACCTAGAGCCCGTGCTCCGCAACAAGAGAAGCCACCACAGTGAGAAGCCCACACACCGCAACGAGGAGTAGCCCCTGCTCGCTGCAACTAGAGAAAGCCCGCGCACAGCAACGAAGACCCAATGCAGCCAAAAATAAATAAATTAATTAATTTAAAAATTATTTTAGAAAACTATTAAAAAAATAAAACACCAAACACAAGTGGCCCTCGGAGACACAGTAAATATTTTTGTCATTCACAGTTTAGAGCTGCCTCATTGTCAGGGTGCTAGTCTTCAGTCAACTAGCTGAGAACTGGTACGGAGGGGATGGGAACTTCCATGAAAGAGCTTCTGAAGCTAAGTAGTCTGGTCCATTTCCTAATTTCTTCAACGAATATCTGAGTGCTTGCTGGAGCCAGTCACTGTACTTGGTCCTCGAGATAGACAGCTGTGAAAACATTATACAGAGAGCCTTGCAATCTGGGAGTGAGAGGTGGGGGAGGGAAGGACCCGCAAATGAAAGCATGGAAGTTTTCAGCATGTTACCAGATGATGCAGGTTATGGGAACAATAAAGCATCAAAGGGAAAGAGGGCTACCCTAATTAGAAGGGGACATGTGGACGGACCAGAGAGAGCAGCCCCTGTAGATATGGAGAGAAAGAACATTCTAGGCAGAGAGAATAGTAAGTGCAGGAGGC
>NW_020841513.1:0-1796 GCF_003676395.1 Aethalodelphis obliquidens | reverse complement strand
TGAAATATGATGTTATAAGATGACGTTAACATACTTAAATACTTTCGTTTAGAAATGACCACTTAGAACCAGAATAAATGAAAGAGAACACAAAATTATATTTTTGTTGATTTTTGAAGATCTCAGTTGAGTGCTGATAATTTAAAAATACATGATGTCTTTCACTGCAAAGTAAAGGAGCTCTTACAGTGAAGTATTCCTGGACTTAATGTCAATATTATGACATAGTATGAGTGTGTTTTATGTTTGGTAATTGCAGTCATTGTTGCTTTTGTTGTGGTCATCCATTTACAATGCTTGGTGTCAGTTGATTTCTCTCTTGTAAAAATAAAATACAGTCTGTGTGTGAAAAACAAATACATGATTTCTTGATAAAATTGTGTGGAATTTGAGATCTGGAAAAAAGCATTTCTTTTCTGTAATGCTAGGATGCTAATTGGACATTTTTGCAAGAAAGAGATTTCAGGATGCAAATCTGGTGTCTCTAAGGTGGGAAGTCAGTTCATGGCAGAACATTCTATTAAACATGTGTGAGTGCAGAAATATTTCTTTGGAAGGAAGAGGTCACGAATCCCTTTTTAACAGTTAGTGGTTTATAGTATACTGAATGAGCAAAATGGCTATTTCTGAATTTTAGAAAAAAATAATATAGTTTTTCTGAATTTATATAATGAAGCTGATGTAGAATATCAAAAATTATTTTGAAAAACAATGTAATCAATTTGACATAATTCATATATATTGAACCTGTGGTACACACACACAATAAAACTTACATTCAAAATATCTTTTGCACTTAAGAAGTATTTTCTAGTGTAGTTACAATGTTGTGGGTTTTGTGGGTTTTTTTAATACATGTTTATTGGAGTATAATTGCTTTATAACACTGTATTCGTTTCTGCTTTACAACAAAGTGAATCACCTATATGTGATATCCCCCCCTCCTGAGGCTCCCTCCCACACTCCCTGTCCCACCCCTGTGGGGGACATAAAGCACCGAGCTGATCTCCCTGTGCTATGCGGCAGCTTACCACTAGCTCTTTTACATTTGGTAGTGTATATATGTCAGTGCTACTCTCTCACTACGTCCCTGTCTCCCCTTCCTCCCTGTGTCCTTATGTCCGTTCTCTACATCTGTGTCGTTATTCCTGCCCTGTCACTAGGTTCGTCAGTACTATTTTTCTAGATTCCATATGTATGTGTTCGTGTACGGTATTTGTTTTTCTCTTTCTGACTTACTTCACTCTGTATGACAGACTCTAGGTCCAACCACCTCACCAGTGGGGTTGCTGGGTCATATGGTAGTTCTGTTTTTAGCTTTTAAGGAAACTCCATACTGTTCTCCATAGTGGCTGTATCAGTTTACATTCCCACCAACAGTGTAGGAGGGTTCCCTTTTCTCCACACCCTCTGCAGCCTTTATACATTGTTGTGTTAATTTCTGTGTGTGTGTGTGTGTGTGTGTATATATATATATATATATATATATTCTTTTCCATTATAGTTTATCACAGGATATTGAATATAGTTTCCTCTGCTATACAGCAGGTCTTTGTGGTTGTCCATCCTATGTAGAATAGTTTGCTTCTGCTATTCCAAAACTCCCAATCTTTCCATCACTCTCTCCTTGGCAACCACAACTCTGTTTTCTATATTTTTGTGTTTGTTTCTGTTTCACTGACATGTTCATTTGTGTCCTGTTTTCGATTCCACATATAAGTGATATTATATGGTATTTGTCTTTCTCTTTCTGACTTACTTCACTTAGTATCATTATCTCTAGGTCCATCCATGTT
>NW_020841512.1:0-1796 GCF_003676395.1 Aethalodelphis obliquidens | reverse complement strand
TGATTGGTTGAAAGTGAATATAGAAGAAGGGTGGATGGCCTTGACTAAGGCCACTGAGCCTGGGGACTTTTACTAGCTGAGCTTGTCCAGTGTTGGCTCCATTCTCTTATTTTCCTCCCAGCCCATCTGGCAGTCCTGAGCGACAGACTCTGAGGTAGCAAAGATCTTCCCAGAAAGGCTCTAGCACTTAGCTGGTGGCCTTCCATGGGGGTGGAGAAACAGATCAGCAACGTGCTCTCCTCTGTGTCTGAAGCACTGTGTGTGGAGCTGCCCTGGAAGTCTGAATTGCAAAGGCTCTTCTCTCCTGTTTCTCTCTCCTTCTTCATAGTTATCATCCTTTTCCTCCCTATCATTAGTGTGTGTATGTGTCTGTGTGTGTGTATAATTTTTTAATTCATTGTCCATGTACTATAAATGAGGGCCAAAGAAAGACATAAGCAAGTCATGGAGAGAAAGAAAATACATGAGTTAAAGTCACATATATTCTGGAACAAGACAAATGCCACAGGTGAGTAACGAAGCAATAATATGGGAGTTCAAAGAAGGTAGATGTTACTTTCAATACAAATCTGGAAGCATACTTGAAGAAGTGGACTGAAAGATGACTCAGGTGTGCGTGGGAGTTCTTATTTGCCTTCCCCAAAGAAACGCTCAAGAACAAAAGTAACAGATTATCATTGTAATTTACATGGAGATGATGAAGAAAGCAAAACTAAAACAAATTAAACTGAACTATAACCTTGTCTAACATGCAAGGGTGATAATGAAAACTACCTTTTCAGTTTCTTATCCTATAATTTCTTTTACAAGCACTATATTCCACATACTGTAGATAGTGTGCAGAGTCCTGCTCTTTGTGTAATTTGAATTCATGCTAGATTATCTTGGCACTCAAAGGTTTAATTTCTAGGACACCAAAACTTCACAGACAGTAACTATACCCACCACTTAGCTCAATAGCTGATGGCGTGCAGGGGAAAAGCCTTTGTAGCCTGGTTTCCCAGGCCCTGGGCAGCAATTACATAAATGTTGATGCAAATGAATATGAAGAAGGCATACAGACAATGAACTTAAAATGTTTGTACACCTTTTAAGGACCTATTCTTTTTTCTTTTTTTTTTTGCCTTGTACACTTTTTTTAACGTTTTTATTGGAGTATAATTGCTTTACAATGGTGTGTTAGTTTCTGCTTTATGACGAAGCGAATCAGTTATACATATACATATATCCCCATATCTCCTCCCTCTCGCATCTCCCTCCCTCCCACCCTCCCTACCCCACCCCTCCAGGCGGTCACAAAGCACCGAGCTGATCTCCGTGTGCTATGCGGCTGCTTCGCACTAGCTATCTATTTTACATTTGGTAGTGTGTATATGTCCATGCCACTCTCTCACTTTGTCCCAGCTTACCCTTCCCCCTCCCCGTATCCTCAAGTCCATTCTCTAGTAGGTCTGCGTCTTTAGTCCCGTAAGAACCTATTCTTGAGGAATTGACTTCATATGTGCTTGAGTAGATGGATAGAGATCCATAATCAAATATATGTATATAGGTATAGTTTACACAAAGGTGTATACATATATATACAAACAGATATATATATGTGTGTGTATATATATACATATATGTGTGTGTGTATATATGTATACATATATCTATATATCTCTTTGTTTAGACTCTACCTATATAAACTTATATATTATATGTCTCTGAATTCTACACACACACGTCCAATTCCTTCTAACACTGGCATCCTTTAGGTACCACTTCTGTGTGGAGTCACACTGAGGTTAAGTCTG
>NW_020841511.1:0-1797 GCF_003676395.1 Aethalodelphis obliquidens | reverse complement strand
GCTTCATCTCGTCTCTGTTCTGCTTCCCCCCTCCGTTTGCCAGTCTCGCTGGGAACATGTGCACGAATCCTCATCTCAGGGTCTGCTTCTGGGGAGTGCAATCAAAGCCAGCTTGTGAACGATCTTCAGGTTTCTGATGGCACAGACATTTAATGGAAATGATTAAGGGCTAGCACGACTGCTGGTCAGATGGGACGTTACGATGGTCTGGCCGGTGATATTGGATCTCAGGTACCTTGGGAGGTAGATGAAAAAGGGAAGAGGCTTCACAGCTTCTGACAGTGGTTTGCCGAACACACTTGAGTGCATGCAATTTTGAAACTGGCTTTGGATCGCTGAATGAATGTGTCAGCTCTTCCTTTGGGAAACTGAATATTATCCTAACAGAGCTCAATATTACGGTCTTTTTTTTTTTTTTTTTTTTGCTGAAGTCTAAATCCCCTTCATTTAATGCCATCCCATTTTCCTTAGTTATAGTCTATTGCACCATCCTAAAAACTCTTTATACTTGGTCCTAACGATTCTCGTTTGATAAAAGATAGGCTGCTCTTACATTGGAAAATGCATGAGTCACCCTGCAGGAGAGAGTGATGGGGAGGAGGGTAATGGCGTATAAAGCCCTGCGAGGGGCTCTTCCGGAAGGCATCTCCAGCTCCCGTGTGCTTGGGTTGGTAACATTAGTGCTGTCTTTGAGTCCTCTCTACCCTTCACAAATATCTTCTCTTCATCCTTCCAAAGTCCCTCTTGTCCTGCCCTTGCATTTCCATTGTGATCATGTGCTTTGGTTCAAGTTCACACCATTTATTGGGAACTGAATTGTATCCCCCCTGCCCCCGCCAATTCCTGTGTTAGAGCCCTCACCTCTAATGTGACTGTATTAGGAAATAGGGTCTTTAAGGAGGTAATTAAGGTTAAATAAGGTCATAATGGTGAGGCCCTAATCAGACTGGACTCGTGTCCTTATAAGAAGATAGAGACATCAGCAGCCTCTCTCTGTCCATGCACACACACAGGTAAGACCATGTAAGGACTCAGTGAGAAGGCAGCTGTCTGCAAGCCAGGAAGAGAGGCCTCAGAAGAAAGCAACTCTGCTGGCACCTTGATTTTAGACTGCAGAATTCCAGAACTTTGAGAAATTAAATTTCCGTTGTTTAAGCCTTCAGTCTCTAGTATTCTATTATGGCAGCCCAAGCACACTAAATGCACCATTTTATGTTGTTTTTTCCCCCAGGAGAACAGTACCTATAATAGTAGACTGGCATCCTGGTCCCCAGGTCATTCTGGTTCAGTTAAATTCTTAAAACAGCACTCACATCTTACCTCACACTGAAATAAATCCTTTTGTAGCACAGAGAGAGTGGCACAGAGTGGAGCTTAAAAGATTTAGCGGGCCATCATGCTCTCTTTAACCCACCCCTCGAACCTGCCTTATAGCATCTTCTTTCTCTGCTTCCCAGTCCAAACCCTATGTTCCAGTCTTTTCCCTAACCCCCATTTATAGTGCCCACTCCTTCCTTGCCCAGTTGGAATTTTCTCTAGCTTCCGTGCCAACTGTCCAAACCCCATCTGTTCTTCAGGGTCATCCTAAGCCTTACATCTTTGGGGCCTATTCTCAACTTTCCAGCCAACCTCTGCATCACTCTGGTACTTCCTGACTTTGCAGAAATTTAACAGAAAGAGAGGAGGGGATTGGAGGCACTGTTCCTAAGATCTCAGGTGGATGAGATTCTTCCCTGCAGGCCAAGTGTCGGGCTGTAAACAATACCTTCAGGGCCTAAACAGTGAATAGAGGGATAG
>NW_020841510.1:0-1798 GCF_003676395.1 Aethalodelphis obliquidens | reverse complement strand
TAATGAAGGTGTTGAGGCTGTGTCTGGAACTGGATTAGCAATTCCTGCAGATGCCTATCTTTAGCTCCCTCCTTCCTTTCCCTTGTTACTTTGCTGATGCCTACCTTGGGGAGAGAGCACCAAGGGTCAGTTTTTCTTTTGCCAGCACACAGGGGAGCAGGCTGATGGGGTCCCTTCACCAGGAGGTTTTAGTAGCGTCAATACAACGTCATAACCTCACCACCTTTCCCAAACATCCTATGACATCAAGACTTCCTTATAAGAATCAGAGTTTCACTATAGTTATGTAGGCAACACGGGAAAATACATTGTGGAAATAAAAAAATAATCAATCACAGTTTAAAAATTAATGAATTCATTCAGAAAACATTCACTGAGTGCCATGCCCACTGTGTGTCAGCACTGTCCTAAGTGCTGCGGATACAAACATGCATACGCCAGGGACTTTGTCCCCAAGAAGCTTTCATACTGGGAGGAGAAAGATGGATGTTGATGGGAAGACATATATGAGAGCCATTCTAGCACCTATGCAGCGGGGTAACAAGATGAAGTAGAAAATGGGTGGTAGGTTAGAAAAGATTTGTAATGGAAGAGGCACCAACTTGTTCCTTTTGAATTTGTGTTCCTCTTAAATGACAGAAAAAGTTAGTGAAAGAATCAGAACTATCTGGTGTTGGAAATAAATTAGTACTGTACTCCTAAAACTCGTTCACAGTTACTTTAAAAAGATTGTCACAGTATAGTAAGTCTTTGTTTTGGGCTAAGTCTTTCTAATAGACAAAGGTAATTTGCTTCAGGAAACATTTGCCATAGTGATATATAAACTTTATTGCATCTCTTTCCAAAGGCAAGCCACCAAAGGAAGATGCCACACTCGAGTTAAGTCATTTTACTACCTATTATTACATATTACTGGGGTGTTTATAAGTTTGCCTGTATTAAATAAGTTTGAAAAAGGGCCCCAGATGGATTTATCATGAATACAGTGAGGCTTAGTCTTCAGGGCTCCTCACTTGCATAGGTTCCTTCCAAGATATTGAGCGCGGTCCTAGCAATTTTTGTATTCATAACTTTGCATGTTTTTATTAGATAGGATTTCCCGAAGTACATGAGGTACAGGCCCTACAAAACCTTGATTCATCACCAGTTTTCAGGTAATTATAAGTCTGTAGGTTTCTAGAATCAAGCATCTATGATATTGACAAACATCAGGTGAAGTAGTTAGCAGTGTGGTAGTGTATTTTAAATCCGAAATCTACCTCAAAGATGAGCCAAGAGCTTATTAATTAATAAAGTACCACTTTTTGAATGGTGGTAGTAATCATATCTCTTTCCGATAAAATCAGGAATGAAATATATTATGGAAAACCAGCAGTGGTTGATAATCCTAAATGTTAACTTTACTTTTTTTTCTGACTGTAAATTGTTTCTCCTTCATTCACCTATGCAGGTCCCGACTGATGACTTATTTTTAAAAATTCTTTTAGTCACTTCATTGGTTCTAACAATACAAGCTCCATGATTTTAGAAACTGAAGGACTCTACAATGTACAAAGGCTATATAACTTAACCAGACAGAGCACATTCACATGCTTCCTTTTCTGTGGTACATCAATATTGTACCTAGAACATAAGCACTAAGAGAGAATAAGAGGAAAATCAAAGCCTTATCCCTATTAAATTATTTACCCCGTTGTTGAGAATATCAATGAGGGAGGTGTGGCCACACTATGAAGGCAAATTGAGCTGCGGTCACAGAGCCGCCCTAATGCTCCCCCCGACAACTAGTATTGGTTTC
>NW_020841509.1:1420-1798 GCF_003676395.1 Aethalodelphis obliquidens | reverse complement strand
TATCTCTTCCCTCTTGCGTCTCCCTCCCTCCCACCCTCCCTCTCCCAACCCTCCAGGCGGTCACAAAGCACTGAGCCGATATCCCTGTGCCAGGCGGCTGCTTCCCACTAGCTATCTACATTATGTTTCTTAGTGTATATATGTCCATGACTCTCTCTCACCCTGTCACAGCTCACCCTTCCTCCTCCCCATATCCTCAAGTCCGTTCTCCAGTGGGTCTGTGTCTTTATTCCTGTCTTACCCCTAGGTTCTTCATGACATTTTTTTTCCCCTTAAATTCCATATATATGTGTTAGCATACGGTATTTGTCTTTTTCTTTCTGACTTACTTCACTCTGTATGACAGACTCTAGGTCTATCCACCTCATTACAAATAGC
>NW_020841509.1:0-1320 GCF_003676395.1 Aethalodelphis obliquidens | reverse complement strand
ATGATGGACACTTAGGTTGTTTCCATCTCTGGGCTATTGTAAATAGAGCTGCAATGAACATTTTGGTACATGACTCTTTTTGAATTTTGGTTTTCTCAGGGTATATGCCCAGTAGTGGGATTGCTGGGTCATATGGTAGTTCTATTTGTAGTTTTTCAAGGAACCTCCATACTGTTCTCCATAGTGGCTGAACCAATTCACATTCCCACCAGCAGTGCAAGAGTGTTCCCTTTTCTCCACACCCTCTCCAGCATTTATTGTTTCTAGATTTTTTGATGATGGCCATTCTGACTGGTGTGAGATGATATCTCATTGTAGTTTTGATTTGCATTTCTCTAATGATTAATGATGTTGAGTATTCTTTCGTGTGTTTGTTGGCAGTCTGTATATCTTCTTTGGAGAAATGTCTATTTAGGTCTTCTGCCCATTTTTGGATTGGGTTGTTTGTTTTTTTGTTATTGAGCTGCATGAGCTGCTTGTAAATTTTGGAGATTAATCCTTTGTCAGTTGCTTCATTTGCAAATATTTTCTCCCATTCTGAGGGTTGTCTTTTGGTCTGCTTTATGGTTTCCTTTGCTGTGCAAAAGCTTTGAAGTTTCATTAGGTCCCATTTGTTTATTTTTGTTTTTATTTCCATTTCTCTAGGAGGTGGGTCAAAAAGGATCTTGCTGTGATTTATGTCATAGAGTGTTCTGCCTATGTTTTCCTCTAAGAGTTTGATAGTTTCTGGCCTTACATTTAGGTCTTTAATCCATTTTGAGCTTATTTTTGTGTATGGTGTTAGGGAGTGATCTAATCTCATACTTTTACATGTATCTGTCCAGTTTTCCCAGCACCACTTACTGAAGAGGCTGTCCTTTCTCCACTGTATATTCCTGCCACCTTTATCAAAAATTAGGTGTCCATATGTGCGTGGGTTGATCTCTGGGCTTTCTGTCCTGTTCCATTGATCTTTCTGTTTTTGTGCCAGTACCATACTGTCTTGATTACTGTAGCTTTGTAGTATAGTCTGAAGTCAGGGAGCCTGATTCCTCCAGCTCCGTTTTTCGTTCTCAAGATTGCTTTGGCTATTCGGGGACTTTTGTGTTTCCATACAAATTGCGAAATTTTTTATTCTAGTTCTGTGAAAAATGCCAGTGGTAGTTTGACAGAGATTGCATTGAATCTATAGATTGTGTTGGGTAGTAGAGTCATTTTCACAATGTTGATTCTTCCAATCCAAGGACATGGTATATCTCTCCATCTATTTGTATTATCTTTCATTTCTTTCATCAGTGCCTTATAATTTTCTGCATACAGGTCTTTTGTCTCCTTAGGTAG
>NW_020841508.1:0-1799 GCF_003676395.1 Aethalodelphis obliquidens | reverse complement strand
ACAGAAAAAGAAACATCATAAAATATCACTAATACACGGAATGTAAACTTGGCTACACAGGAACTGAATTCCAAAACAGAACAGGGTCTCAAATTTAGAAAACCAACTTATGCTTGCTTAATGGGAATGGTGAGTTGGCGTGCTGCATAAAACCAGAGATTGTAATGAGCACAGATAAAGTTCCTTAAGACAAATAAGGAATAGACAAGAGCTACTCCTTGCTCAACGAAATGGACTCAACACCCCATATTAAACGCCTAAGAATGTACCTGACTAGTAAGTATCTTAAAACCTATGGATTGCTATGTCTCCAAAAGAGAATCAAGCGTGTGTACAGAGGCATAAACGCAGCAGTGATAGGATTGGAGAGGTTCGGTGAGCAAATGAAGACCCTTTGAAGTCATATTGCATGGTACCCATTCCACGGGTCTCAACTCTCCAGGTTTAAGGTATTCTTCCTTCAGCTAAAACATGCATGTGGAACCCAGAGTATGATCAACTGTGTGATCGGGAGACGTGTTCAAATATGTCTCAGTTTTCGTCCCCTGGTACTCTGGTGCATCATTCCAGACACTTTACTAACACTCTCCCCACTTGGAGAGTCAGTGCCTTTAACCTCCTGTTTGGCCCAGTTTGCAATTTCTGCGGAAGATGAACAGGAATAGGGAGCACCAATGAGAGACTAGCTGGAGGTGTCTGGACGGGCAAATTTAACTCTCATTTCCCACCAGGAAGAGGAATTAACCAAAGGCTCAGCGTGCCGTGCCGCAACCAGATTAGGGCCTGAAGCAATCCTGTGTTGTTGCGGCCAGCTCACAAGAAAGCGAGTTGAAGAAAGAGCTCAGGGGCACCGTAACTCACAAACCTGCAGAGTTATAAATGACAGCTATCGTCCAAAAATATACTGAAGTAAGGCTGCCAAGAGGACTTGAATGCGGGGCAGAATTGCAGGAAACCGATTTCAGGAGGTAGACTGGAATTGCATTGAAAGCATAGGAAAAGAGGCAGAACGTCCACAATGATGCACTTGGCCAAAAAGGGCGTATGCGTTTTTTCCTGAATATATTCTGGAAAAAACGCATACGCCCTTTTTGGCCAACCAAGCAAGCTTTCAAGGGAAATCTGCACTAGGATGAAGTCTCACTTCCCCCCGGTCAAAAGGGCCATCTGAAAAAAGTGTAAACTCCAGAAAGGCAGGACAGGCCATGGAGAACTGGGAGCCTTGTTATGCTGATGGGCGGGATGTAAATTGCCAACAGACACTCGGGAGAAGTGTATGGTGTTTCCTGAAACATCTAAAAAACAAAGCAACAGAGCCTAGGGCACTTCCACTTATTGTCCTATAGCTTAGGGAAATTAAAATCAAAAAGACACAGCCACCCCAAAGTTTGGGACCGCTCTGTTTACAGGAATCTCTTCTACAGCAGAAGTTAAATATCCCAGAGAGCAAATAATGGATAAAGAAGTTGCGGTTCTTACGCACAACAGAATACCACTCAGCAATGAAATCTATGTCACCAGGCACATACCAGCATAATGAGTAGATTGAGGCACGATGATTCTAAGTGAAATAAGTCACACAGAAAAAGAAACATCATAAGGTATCACTAATACACGGAATGTGAACTTGGCTACAGATGAACTGAATTACAAAACAGAACAGGGTCTCAAGTTTAGAAAACCAACTTATGCTTGCTTCAGGGGGAAGTTGAGTTGGGGTGCTGCATAAAACCAGAGTTTGAAATTAGCACAGATACCGTTCCATAAGCCAAATATGTAATAGACAAGACCTACCCCCT
>NW_020841507.1:0-1803 GCF_003676395.1 Aethalodelphis obliquidens | reverse complement strand
TCCCCTTGGATGTTGGGGACCTGGAGACTTGGGGAGGGGATGGAGCTGCCTGAGTCCACCTGACAACTGAGAGCGGTGCTGGGGCCATCTGGGTCCCCAGCCCAGACACTGACTGCTCTGGTCCCCTGTCCATAGGGAGCACCTGTGGTGTCACGATGCTACCTCTCAGCACCATCGAGGGCCAGGAGACGGAGGCGGTGCAGACCAAGCCGCCGGAGAAAGGAGGTGAGACACACACGGAATGGAAAACTGTGGGCAGGTGGCAGTGGGGAGGGTCTCCAGGGCACGGCTGATGAGGAAGCGTTGACCCTGAAGACTGATCCCAACCCCAAATATCTCCCGCAGGCTCTTCCTGGGGAGGGAGGGCCCTGAGGGGCTCCCAGGATGGAACATCCCTGACATCACCTGATGTCAGTGCAACCTGTCACTGCCCTACTCAGAGCTGCAGGGATCTCCTGGGAGCTGAATGAATTTGGGCTCCTTTCTGTGGCCTGGACACCCCTGTTGTCTTACCCCAGCCCCTTCACCCACTGGCATTCCCTGTCTGTTCCCTGTGGACCTTTGGGCTGCAATTTAATGCATGTCTGCAGGCACTGCTGTGCAACCTCCAACAAGTGTCCTAACTTCTCTGTGCTTTGGTTTCCTCTTCTCTAAAGTGGGATGATGAGAGTAGCCATCTCAGAGAGATATTATGAACAACCAAATAAGCTATGATGTGTAAAATACTCAAATACGTGCCTGGCACAAGGAAACTACTCCACACATATTAGCTCTTGCCAGTGGTTTCATAATGAAGATTTTATTATTATTGAGTTTCTCAAGCCTCAGAGGGCAAGATGGCCTCATGCCTCTTTCCTCCTCCCTCAGTCCTGCTTTCTGCGAACACTGATGATCCACCAAAGAAGCCCATCAGAATGAAGGGAACGATGTTATTCAGAGTCCTGCCGTTCTGTCCTGTGGTAAGCCTGTTTCTTTCCTCCCTTTGACCAGACTCCTGAGTTCTGAGAGATCCCAAACTTCCTTTGCCCAGCAGAGACACTTGGGTGTCTGTGTGCCCCTTGTCCCTCACTCATCCCAGTTGTGGCCCCATCCTGTGGGGGACAGTTTTCCTTGAAGATGCTGCCTGCTTTCCTGCCTTCTTTTCTTTACTAATTCCTGACTCTGCTCCAATGTCACCTCCTCCATGAAGCCTCCCTTGCTCACTTTTGCCCCATTTCTCTCTAACCCCTGCCTTCCTGAATTTTTTTCAGAGTAATCATTGCTACCTGAGAGCATACCTTGTATCTGTGTGTTCATCATCCGTTTTCCCTACTAGAGTAGTGCTTGGGGGCAGGAACCTCCTCTGTTGTTCAATGGCATATCCCCCTGCCTAGAACAGATGTAGCCAGCGTTAGGCACCGTATACACATGGGCTGATTAAGTGAGGGAATGAGTTACGTAAGGGTCCCTCCTGCGTAGGCAGCTGTGGCTTTGTCCACCTGGACACCATTCCTCCTTCTGCTACTAACACCCTTGATTTTTCTTGGGGGACCACCTGTCTCCATGCCCTTCGGATGGATCTGCTCCCATCCTCAGACCAGCTCCAGGTATGCCCCTGACCAATCAGAGCCGTCAATGCCAAGGTTCCCTATGATTGGTTCCAGGCTGAGCAGGTGACTCAACCTTAGCCAATGAGGCATCTGCTCTGTCTCTGGAATTCTTAACAGGTGGGAGGGGAGTTTTTGGAGCGACCCTGATGGGGAACCATGGGGGCCCCGGGGAGAGGTCAGGGGAGGCACAGGGTGAGGATGCTCGCAAGAACAC
>NW_020841506.1:0-1803 GCF_003676395.1 Aethalodelphis obliquidens | reverse complement strand
TCCCCTTGGATGTTGGGGACCTGGAGACTTGGGGAGGGGATGGAGCTGCCTGAGTCCACCTGACAACTGAGAGCGGTGCTGGGGCCATCTGGGTCCCCAGCCCAGACACTGACTGCTCTGGTCCCCTGTCCATAGGGAGCACCTGTGGTGTCACGATGCTACCTCTCAGCACCATCGAGGGCCAGGAGACGGAGGCGGTGCAGACCAAGCCGCCGGAGAAAGGAGGTGAGACACACACGGAATGGAAAACTGTGGGCAGGTGGCAGTGGGGAGGGTCTCCAGGGCACGGCTGATGAGGAAGCGTTGACCCTGAAGACTGATCCCAACCCCAAATATCTCCCGCAGGCTCTTCCTGGGGAGGGAGGGCCCTGAGGGGCTCCCAGGATGGAACATCCCTGACATCACCTGATGTCAGTGCAACCTGTCACTGCCCTACTCAGAGCTGCAGGGATCTCCTGGGAGCTGAATGAATTTGGGCTCCTTTCTGTGGCCTGGACACCCCTGTTGTCTTACCCCAGCCCCTTCACCCACTGGCATTCCCTGTCTGTTCCCTGTGGACCTTTGGGCTGCAATTTAATGCATGTCTGCAGGCACTGCTGTGCAACCTCCAACAAGTGTCCTAACTTCTCTGTGCTTTGGTTTCCTCTTCTCTAAAGTGGGATGATGAGAGTAGCCATCTCAGAGAGATATTATGAACAACCAAATAAGCTATGATGTGTAAAATACTCAAATACGTGCCTGGCACAAGGAAACTACTCCACACATATTAGCTCTTGCCAGTGGTTTCATAATGAAGATTTTATTATTATTGAGTTTCTCAAGCCTCAGAGGGCAAGATGGCCTCATGCCTCTTTCCTCCTCCCTCAGTCCTGCTTTCTGCGAACACTGATGATCCACCAAAGAAGCCCATCAGAATGAAGGGAACGATGTTATTCAGAGTCCTGCCGTTCTGTCCTGTGGTAAGCCTGTTTCTTTCCTCCCTTTGACCAGACTCCTGAGTTCTGAGAGATCCCAAACTTCCTTTGCCCAGCAGAGACACTTGGGTGTCTGTGTGCCCCTTGTCCCTCACTCATCCCAGTTGTGGCCCCATCCTGTGGGGGACAGTTTTCCTTGAAGATGCTGCCTGCTTTCCTGCCTTCTTTTCTTTACTAATTCCTGACTCTGCTCCAATGTCACCTCCTCCATGAAGCCTCCCTTGCTCACTTTTGCCCCATTTCTCTCTAACCCCTGCCTTCCTGAATTTTTTTCAGAGTAATCATTGCTACCTGAGAGCATACCTTGTATCTGTGTGTTCATCATCCGTTTTCCCTACTAGAGTAGTGCTTGGGGGCAGGAACCTCCTCTGTTGTTCAATGGCATATCCCCCTGCCTAGAACAGATGTAGCCAGCGTTAGGCACCGTATACACATGGGCTGATTAAGTGAGGGAATGAGTTACGTAAGGGTCCCTCCTGCGTAGGCAGCTGTGGCTTTGTCCACCTGGACACCATTCCTCCTTCTGCTACTAACACCCTTGATTTTTCTTGGGGGACCACCTGTCTCCATGCCCTTCGGATGGATCTGCTCCCATCCTCAGACCAGCTCCAGGTATGCCCCTGACCAATCAGAGCCGTCAATGCCAAGGTTCCCTATGATTGGTTCCAGGCTGAGCAGGTGACTCAACCTTAGCCAATGAGGCATCTGCTCTGTCTCTGGAATTCTTAACAGGTGGGAGGGGAGTTTTTGGAGCGACCCTGATGGGGAACCATGGGGGCCCCGGGGAGAGGTCAGGGGAGGCACAGGGTGAGGATGCTCGCAAGAACAC
>NW_020841505.1:603-1804 GCF_003676395.1 Aethalodelphis obliquidens | reverse complement strand
TACGGGTTAGTATTAGGGTATGGATTAGGTTAAGGTTTAGGGTTAGGATTAGGGGACTGGTTAGGGTAAGGCTTCGGGTGAGGGTTAGGTTTAGGGTTAGTTTAGGGTGAGAGTTAGGGAACGGGGACGGTTTAGGGTACAGGTTAGGGTACGACAACGGTTTAGGCTGAGCGTACGTGTTAGGATACAGTTTAGTGTAGCGTACAGGTTAGGATTAGGGTACGGGTTAGTGTAAGGCTTCGGGTAAGGGTTAGGTTTAGGGTTAGGGTTAAGGTTAGGAGACGGGGAATGTTTAGGGTACAGCTTATGGTACGACAACGGTTTAGAGTGAGCGTACGTGTGAGGGTACGGGTTAGTGTTAGTGTACGGGTTAGGATTAGCGGACGGTTTAGTGTAAGGCTTCGGGTAAGGGTTAGGGTTAGGTTTAGGGTTAGAGTTAGGGGACGGGGACAGTTTAGGGTACAGGTTAGGGTACGACAACGGTTTAGGGTGTGCGTACATGTTAGGGTATGCGTTAGTGTTAGCGTACGTGTTAGGATTAGGGTACGCGATAGGGTAAGGCTTCGAGTAAGGGTTAGGGTTAGGGAACAGGGACGGTTTAGGGTACAGGTTAGGGCACGACAACGGTTTCGGATGAGCGTACGTGTTAGGGTATGAGTTAGTGTTATCTTCCGGGTTAGAATTAGGGGATGGGTTAGGGTAAGGCTTCGGGTAATGGTTAGGGTTAGGGTTAGGGGACGGGGACGGGGACGGTTTAGGGTACAGGTTAGGGTATGACAACGGTTTAGGGTGAGCGTACCCATTAGGGTATGGGTTAGTGTTAGCGTACGGGATAGGATTAGGGGACGTATTAGGTTAAAGCTTCGGGTAAGAGTTAGGGTTTGGGTTAGGGTTAGGGTTAGAGGACGGGGACGGTGTAGGGTACAGGTTAGGGTACGACAACGATTTAGGGTGAGTGTACGTGTTAGGGTATGGGTTAGTGTTAGCGTACGTGTTAGGATTAGGAGACGGGTTAGGGTAAGGCTTCGGGTAACGGTTAGGGTTTGGCTTAGGGTTAGGGGACGGGGACTGTTTAGGATACAGGTTAGGGTATAACAACGGTTTAGGGTGAGCGTACATGTTAGGGTATGGGTTAGTGTTAGCGTACGGGTTAGGATTAGGTGACGGGTTAGGGTAAGGCTTCGGGTAAGGGTTGGGGTTA
>NW_020841505.1:0-593 GCF_003676395.1 Aethalodelphis obliquidens | reverse complement strand
GAGATGATTTTGTCCTCTATGTACATCGCACCTCTAGTCGGAACTGCAGATCGTTGGCTTCACCACCTCTACTGACAGCGTTAGCTTCACCTGCTGTGGACCATCTCCTATAGGATATCTAGAACCACAAAGCATCGAAGCTTCACAGGACCCAGAGTCTGTGTGACTCCATTCAGAGTCTCAGAGTCTCAACTGCACTCAGAGACTCAGTCTCAACAGAGACTCCACTCTTGGAGGGCACACACAAAGTAGTGTGCACATCAGGACCCAGGGGAAGGAGCAGTGACCCCGTAGATGAATGACCGGACCTACCTGCTAGTTTTAGAGGGTCTCCTGCAGAGGCAGGGAGTGGCTGTGGCTCACCGTGGGGACAATGACACTGGTAGCAGAAGTTTTGGGAAATACTCCTTGGCGTGAGTCCTCCCAGAGTCTGCCATTAGCCCTTCCAGGAGCAAGGTAGGCTCCAGTGCTGGGTCGCCTCAGGCCTAACAACCAACAGGGAGGGAACACAGCCCCATGCATCAGCAGACAAGCGGATTAAGCTTCTTATTAAACTTTTATTTAATCCACAGACAAGCAGATTAAAGCTCGGC
>NW_020841504.1:0-1804 GCF_003676395.1 Aethalodelphis obliquidens | reverse complement strand
TGAATGGGTACCAGGTAGTATTACTTTAAAGGGTGTGCATTTCCTCATCCAACCTCACATTTCTCTTAGCGCGAACAGTTTCCAGCCTTATGTCTCATCCTGCTGTGGGTCTAGATGTGTTCAATCTATGTTGCATCACTGCCCCTGAGGAAAAGTTGTAAGAGGTTTTCTCTGTCTCTCTGTCGTTTATTTTTTTCAATTTATTATTATATTGGTTACAGCTGATTTTCAAAGCTCTGTTTCTTGCTGCTGTACATCCACTTGATTCATGTACAGAGAGACATCGATAAATTCTTTTTCAGATTCTTACCAGTCGTATATATTCTTTTCCGGTGACTTAAGTATGCTGAGTGCAGTTCTTTTAGCTACCATGTAGGACTTGTTGATTATCAATTTGGTATTTGGAATGGTATCTTTGCTAATTTCAACCTCCTGGATGATGCCTCACCTCTCCCTACCTTTCCCGTTTAGCAGCCTTATGCGTGTTTTCTACATATTTGACTATGTTTTTGTTTTGTAATTTATTTCATGTGTGGCCATTGTGGATTCCACCTTTAAGTGATATCTTATGATATGTGTCTTTTTCTTTTTGAATTATGTCACTTAGAATGATCATACATAACTCCTCCGGAGTTGTTGCAACTGGCCATAATTCATTGATTTCCAGTCTGAGTAATATTCCACTCTACATAAGTACCACATCTCTATCCATTTTTTCCCTCCAGAGACATTTAAGTTATATCGTAGTCGAGGATCTTTTAAACAGAGTGGGGGTAAACATTGGGGTGCCTGTGTCCTCTCGATTTTTGTTTTTTCCAATATATACGCCCATGAGTGCAAGTGCCATATGCTCTGTAGCTCATTTTTTATGCTTTAGTAAACACAATACACTTCTCCAGAGTGGCCGTTGGCAATATACATTTCCACTATAAGCCTCACAGGGCTCCCTTTTCTCCTTGCTCTGTCCTGCATTTCTGCTGTTTACACTTGATGAGGACAGCTCTTCTGACTGATGCAAAGTGATATGTTTTGTAGTATTGATTTCCAGTGCCCACCTGTTTGGTTGGCTATAAAGTGTGTATGCCCTTTTCTTGAATATATTCAGAAAAAACGCATACACCCTTTTTGGCCAACTGCAATGTTGGCAATGTTCAGCCGTTTTCTTGTGCTTAATGGCGAGTCCTTTCTACCTCTTCAAATCCCTTTCCTGCCATTCTCCCTTGCTTACAAGTCCTTTTCTCTGACTTTCCTCAAGACATTTTTCAGTGATGGATATTTTCAACTCTGCAGTTTCGTGAATTTTAGTGGCCCTGATTTCCATTTTTCAAGTTGTGTTTATGGGAACTGGCCACAAAGCAGCAGGATTTCCTCAAGCCCTATTCTGTTTCCATGGGCAATCCCAGCCTTTGTTCAATTCGTCTTCCTGATTGGAAATTAGAGTGACATGTGCCTGTCCGAACACCTAGGACTTGTCTCTCATTGTTCCTCATCCTTCGGCTTCATCCTCTGGACAAATTCCAAACTGTACACAACAGGATGCTGACAGTGCTGACATCTCCAAGTGGGGAGATTGTTAGTAAAGACGCTGGAGGGGTGAACCCGAGCACCAGGAGATGAGGAGATGAGATGCCTTTTTCAAGCTCTTCCCGATCAGGTGGTGTACCATCCTCTGGGTGTGACAGATATGTTTTAGCAGTAGGAAGGGTCCCATTCACGTAAGGAGAACACCAGGGCTTTTTCAAAATCAGTGTATCCCTGAAACCCAAACTGGGGAATTTTTTAAGCTACGGCTACACATATGTTC
>NW_020841503.1:0-1805 GCF_003676395.1 Aethalodelphis obliquidens | reverse complement strand
CTTGAGTCTTCATTTTGGACAATATGTCTTTGAACTACCACTAATCATCGTTCTTCTTGAAGTAGATTAGATCAGGGTAGAGAGAGAGGAAGAGGTCAGAGGTGCAGAGAAGAGTGGTTCCTTACCAGTAAACAAGGCATTTGACTTACAGTGGCATTCATTCCAACACTCTATTAACAAAGCCTGGCAAAGAAAAATTGTTTATGGGTTGAGTGTCAATATCACAAAGTTTGGCAATATGATGAATTTGAAGCAAATAGAAATTAAATCAATAACTGTCATGGTCCACCCTTTTGCTACTCACCTTTTATATATACCATTCTTTGAACCTAGCAAGATGCAGCTATTCAAGAATAGTTTCACCTTCTTTCAAGAAGAGTTTCACCTTCTTTCAAGATTAGTTTCACCTTCTCCTCAAAAAAGGGAGGCAAAGAGTCTCAATAGTAATTTTATCCATCTCCAGTTAATTACTCAACTTCTGTCAAAGTACTACTGGATATTTGGTTATCTTTGTTCAGTTATACTTTGACAGAAGTTGAGTAATTAACTGGAGATGGATAAAATTGGATATATGTACACAGATATGGCTAATAAGCAAAGAATAAATACGCAAAGCTACTAAGGTCATCACTGTGAGGCCATAGTTGATGGCCATGACATCATTCTCCTATCACCCACTCCACATTTCCTCAATCTTAGTAAAATCTTCAAACAGTTTGAATTCCTTATCTTGTAGAGTTACATACATCTTCACTTTTGAATGGTCTGGCTTTCAAAATTACTGCCTTTTTTGGATGATGTAGTTTCCCATTAATCTTAACGATTTAGGAATAGAGGTACTAAAGATGTCCTCAAAGAATCTCCTGGCCTGAAGGCACATTTGTTCTTGTCTTCATGGTATAGCACAATCCTATTTCTCTGAGTAAGCAGAATCAATCATTCCACCCAATAGAGTAAGCCTTTTTTTGACATGTTGATTTAGTGGCTTATGGATTCCAAAATGGCTAGGCGTTGATCTCACCTTCCAATTCAACAGAACCATTGCTGTATACATTAGTGAGATCATTACCCAAGTGAGAACTAAGACCTCCAAACTATCAGAGATAAAAACAGTTGGTATAGGAAGCAAAACCTTTGTGAGTGTGATATTTGGAATAGTAGAGGAGCCACACACACTTCTACCCCTTGATTCCCAGACCCAGCTATTCTGGCAAACATGAAGCTACTCTCTGTAGAATAAAGGAGGGGAATAAAGAAAGAAGACCATTATCCAAGGACTAAGATTCAAAATCTCTTTGAAGAGGATCTGACAAAACACAAAAACAAAAAACCTTACTGGTGTCAAAGCAAGTTGCTTGAAAGCGTAGGCTGGAGTGATGCTGTAGAAGTCACCCAGGGTTGCCACGAGGTATGGGGCAGGACACACCAGATTTATAGAAGTGACCACTGAGTTGGGAAGGGTTGGTGAAGGGTACAGCCAGAGCCGCTGTGGGAGTGGCTGCTTGGTAGGGAAACAGGTAACTCAGGGCGCACAGCCAGAGAGGGTCTATGGCAGCCCTTGTTAAGTAGGGAAGTTTTTGTCTGAGTGGTGGTAGCAACTTGTTCATAGAAATAGACCACTGACCAGGAGAGTGTGGACTGACATTGTAGACACAGATGACCTCTACATAGGCTTTTAGAGGTAGGGAGACAATGGCCTGAGAGCTTGAGTGTATAAGCTTGTATAAAAGTATCCTCTGGGTTGGGAGTCTGTGAGATCCACTACCACTGTTGGAGAAATAAATAATTGAAAACAAATCTCCTGC
>NW_020841502.1:0-1805 GCF_003676395.1 Aethalodelphis obliquidens | reverse complement strand
CTTGAGTCTTCATTTTGGACAATATGTCTTTGAACTACCACTAATCATCGTTCTTCTTGAAGTAGATTAGATCAGGGTAGAGAGAGAGGAAGAGGTCAGAGGTGCAGAGAAGAGTGGTTCCTTACCAGTAAACAAGGCATTTGACTTACAGTGGCATTCATTCCAACACTCTATTAACAAAGCCTGGCAAAGAAAAATTGTTTATGGGTTGAGTGTCAATATCACAAAGTTTGGCAATATGATGAATTTGAAGCAAATAGAAATTAAATCAATAACTGTCATGGTCCACCCTTTTGCTACTCACCTTTTATATATACCATTCTTTGAACCTAGCAAGATGCAGCTATTCAAGAATAGTTTCACCTTCTTTCAAGAAGAGTTTCACCTTCTTTCAAGATTAGTTTCACCTTCTCCTCAAAAAAGGGAGGCAAAGAGTCTCAATAGTAATTTTATCCATCTCCAGTTAATTACTCAACTTCTGTCAAAGTACTACTGGATATTTGGTTATCTTTGTTCAGTTATACTTTGACAGAAGTTGAGTAATTAACTGGAGATGGATAAAATTGGATATATGTACACAGATATGGCTAATAAGCAAAGAATAAATACGCAAAGCTACTAAGGTCATCACTGTGAGGCCATAGTTGATGGCCATGACATCATTCTCCTATCACCCACTCCACATTTCCTCAATCTTAGTAAAATCTTCAAACAGTTTGAATTCCTTATCTTGTAGAGTTACATACATCTTCACTTTTGAATGGTCTGGCTTTCAAAATTACTGCCTTTTTTGGATGATGTAGTTTCCCATTAATCTTAACGATTTAGGAATAGAGGTACTAAAGATGTCCTCAAAGAATCTCCTGGCCTGAAGGCACATTTGTTCTTGTCTTCATGGTATAGCACAATCCTATTTCTCTGAGTAAGCAGAATCAATCATTCCACCCAATAGAGTAAGCCTTTTTTTGACATGTTGATTTAGTGGCTTATGGATTCCAAAATGGCTAGGCGTTGATCTCACCTTCCAATTCAACAGAACCATTGCTGTATACATTAGTGAGATCATTACCCAAGTGAGAACTAAGACCTCCAAACTATCAGAGATAAAAACAGTTGGTATAGGAAGCAAAACCTTTGTGAGTGTGATATTTGGAATAGTAGAGGAGCCACACACACTTCTACCCCTTGATTCCCAGACCCAGCTATTCTGGCAAACATGAAGCTACTCTCTGTAGAATAAAGGAGGGGAATAAAGAAAGAAGACCATTATCCAAGGACTAAGATTCAAAATCTCTTTGAAGAGGATCTGACAAAACACAAAAACAAAAAACCTTACTGGTGTCAAAGCAAGTTGCTTGAAAGCGTAGGCTGGAGTGATGCTGTAGAAGTCACCCAGGGTTGCCACGAGGTATGGGGCAGGACACACCAGATTTATAGAAGTGACCACTGAGTTGGGAAGGGTTGGTGAAGGGTACAGCCAGAGCCGCTGTGGGAGTGGCTGCTTGGTAGGGAAACAGGTAACTCAGGGCGCACAGCCAGAGAGGGTCTATGGCAGCCCTTGTTAAGTAGGGAAGTTTTTGTCTGAGTGGTGGTAGCAACTTGTTCATAGAAATAGACCACTGACCAGGAGAGTGTGGACTGACATTGTAGACACAGATGACCTCTACATAGGCTTTTAGAGGTAGGGAGACAATGGCCTGAGAGCTTGAGTGTATAAGCTTGTATAAAAGTATCCTCTGGGTTGGGAGTCTGTGAGATCCACTACCACTGTTGGAGAAATAAATAATTGAAAACAAATCTCCTGC
>NW_020841501.1:0-1806 GCF_003676395.1 Aethalodelphis obliquidens | reverse complement strand
GCAGTGGTTGAGAGTCTGCCTGCCGATGCAGTGGATACGGGTTTGTGCTCCGGTCCGGGAAGATCCCACATGCCGCAGAGCGGCTGAGCCCGTGAGCCATGGCCGCTGAGCCTGCGCCTCCGGAGCCTGTGCTCCGCAACTGGAGAGGCCCCAAAAGTGAGAGGCCCAGGTAATGCAAAAAAACAAACAAAAACAAACAAAAAAAACCTCTGTAGCTCTCAGCTTTTATTTTTACCAATGCCTTCATTAAACAATTTATCAGTCATCTAAGTACAGTAGATTCTAAATCATAAAATAGGATTTTAATTTTGAAGTACTGTAGTTTTCTACATTACCAGAATGTACCTTCAAATCACCCAATGTCTTCTTAACCAAAGCAGACATTTGTTGCATATTCAAAGACCCTGTCAGAATGTTCCCAGGAGGTTAAAGAGGAGTTTCCTGGAACATCATCTGCCCTTCCCCTGTTGCCAGAAGTAAGAGTGTTTATTAGATTTGAGAGAGCTTGGTGAACTGGTTCAGTTCCTACACATGCAGAAATTGCTTGCCTACCAACATGCTCTACTAGGTTCAGCCTCCACTTGAATGTGCCCTAAATCCCGAGCCACTAAGCAGGCCAAGAGCCTTGCTGTCCCATTACCCCCTCTGCTTCCACCCACCAGAGTCATGGGCCCACAGGATGCAGAATAGACTGGACTCTAGGCCGCTCGTCTCCTCCTACACTTCCCCACTCACAGGCCCAGAGAAACCAAGCTCTTTCCCCTGACTTAAGGAGGAAGGAGATCCAGCAACAGTGCCAGAAGAGGCACATGGGAGGGGCCCCTGTACTACCAGAGGACCGTGGATTCGTCATGTAGGTTTGGGTGGAACATGGTAGCTGGAAGAGACTCAGAACCTGACACCTATGGGACTTCGCCTGCTGTACAGACTCAGAAACCGTCTGTGGGCTGTGTGAGCTGAGGAACGGTGGGGACACTTGGATGGACTGGAGGTAGAGGGGAGGGTTTTCCCTGTTGCAAAGCACAGGCTGTGATCTTTCTGGGCTGGAAATATTGACAGCTCAGCACCTAATGGAGGGTGTTGGTTGGAGGTGTCCTGGTAGTAGGGTTTCTTAGGGAGGTGAGAGGAGATTCTGGGAGGATGCAAAACACCTCTGAGAGCCTTGGGCCACACACCCAGTCTTCTGACACCAGAGGTGGAAGGTAGCAATTTCTTATATTTAAAGCTGTCCCAGGTCAGGACAGCCAATTTCCCAGGGCCTGAACAGTGGGGAATACAGTTGGGTGTTGCTAACGATGAGCAGTGTCCCTGAGAAGAGGACAGACAAGGGTTCCCGAGCAGCCAGAACACAGGCTATTGAGTCAGCAAGACAGTCATGAAGGGGGTGAGGCAGACACCATGCTGGAACTCACAGCAATCTTTGCCCTTGAATAAGCCCCCACAGTGGAGTGAAGTGTTGGAAGAGGGAAGGGAAGATGGAGGACTGTGCGCGGCAGGCACACAGGTGAGCGTGCATGGAACATGTAGCACATCTTAGCTCCTTAAAGGGTTTTTATTGAGAAAATAAGGACAGGTCCATGAGGCAACCCTGAAATATGGACGGTCTAGAAAGTCATTTACTTTTTTCTTGTCAAGATTTACCTCTTCCGGGTGGAAAGAGGAAAAGAGAAAGAAAGGAAGGAAGGAAGAAAAGAATGACAAGAGATGTCCCTAAGGGTTCTCCTTAGGTTCTCCTCCATAGGGGCCTGGCCGTGACCTTAGCAGAATATGCCCTCAGGAGACCAGCACTGTACCTCATGTGACCCC
>NW_020841500.1:0-1807 GCF_003676395.1 Aethalodelphis obliquidens | reverse complement strand
GCCGCTCCGCGGCATGTGGGATCTTCCCGGACCGGGGCACGAACCCGTGTCCCCTGCGTCAGCAGGCGGACTCTCAACCACTGCGCCACCAGGGAAGCCCTGAAGTTGGGTCTTTCAAGGCAAGAAACTGACTGGGGTTGGGGAGAGTTTCTGACAAAGTAGTTTTGGATTGGGAACAGCAAGGCAGAGGTCTTGTAGTAAGTCTTGAGGAGCTAGCTGTTGGTCTTAATAACAAGCTATTTTAGTTGGTTCAGTCTATCTTCCAGGAGCAAGTATTTCTTATAGCAAAGAGCTAAGTTAATTTTGTTTGTTCTCAGTACGATTTAAACATGGGGATCAGAAAGCATGCCTGGTCCCAGAATTGTTTAACGTAGGGACAGAGAATAACAAATCGCCACCAAATGTAGTGACTTAAAACAATAAACGTTTATCATCTGACAGTTGCTGAAGGTCAGGAATTTGGGAGCAGCTGAATGGGGTGGTCCTGGCTTGGGGTCACCCATGAGGTGGTAGCCAGGATGTTGGCTCGGGTCACCGATAACCGTCTGAAAGATTTGCCAGGGCTGGAGGACCCACTTACAAGGGGGCTCGTTTGCATGGCTGGTGAAATGGGGTTGGCAGTTGGCAGGAGGGCTCAGTTCCTTGGCCTGTGGGCCCCTCCCATGTGGCTGCTGGAGAATGCTCATGGCATGGTAGCTAGCTTCCCCTAGAGCAAGTGACTCAAAGGAGAGCCAGACAGAACCCACAGTGTCTTTTATGAGCTAACCTCAGAAATCTCACTTCATCATTTCCAAGATATCCTATTGGTTATACAGGGCAGCCTTGTTCAACATGGAAGGTGACCAGGCAAGGGAGTTAAGATTGGGGGTGAGAATCACAGGGAGAGGGAATTATGTGGTTTCAGTTCTCAGTGGTAAGTGGGGGTGGGGGGCAGTGGTATAAGGTAGGTGCAGAGTTTCCTGGGTTTCAGAACTGAGACACAACTGCGGCAGGTCTGTATATGTTGGGGAGGGAGGGACCCACTGGCTGACCCAGCCTTCCACCCACCTTCTGGAACGTTGTTCCAGTTACCATCTCTATGTAACAAATAACTCGAAAATGTAGTGACTTCAAGCAACCATTTTATTATGCTTGTTGGACTCTATGGGTCAGGAATTCAGACAGGGCACAATGGGGGATGGCTTGTCCGTGCTCCACAATGTCTGGGGCCTCAGCTGGAAAGACTCAAAGCCCAGTGATGATAGTTGGGGGCTGGAGTCATCTGCAGGTTCAATCATTGACATGTCTGGTGCCTGGGCTCGGTGGGACTCAAAGGCTTGGACAGTGGATGGAGCACGTACAGGTGGCCTCTCTATATGGCTTGGGCTTCCTCACAGCATGGTGGCCTCAGCATGATGGGACTTCTTATGTGGTGGCTCAGGGCTTCAAGTGTGATTGTTCTAGCAAATAAGGTGGAAGCTGCATGGGCTTTTATGACTCAGCCTTGGGAGTCGTCACCCGGCATCGCGTCCACGTACAGTGGAAGTGTTTACTGAAGCAGTCACAAGCCCACCTGGATTCAAGGGAAGAGGGCGGAGACACAGTTTCTCAACAGGGAATGTCAATGTCACATTGTAGAAGAGTATGTGAGTATGTGGGCTGGATGGTATTGTTACAGCCATTCTTAGAAAATACAGTCTGCTGTGCGCATCAGTTTCTTTTTGCGGTACGCGGGCCTCTCACTGTTGTGGCCTCTCCCGTTGCGGAGCCCAGGCTCCGGGCGCGCAGGCTCAGCGGCCATGGCTCACGGGCCCAGCCGCTCCGCGGC
>NW_020841499.1:0-1807 GCF_003676395.1 Aethalodelphis obliquidens | reverse complement strand
AATTCAACACCCATTTATGATAAAAACCCTGCAGAAAGTAGGCATAGAGGGAACTTTCCTCAACATAATAAAGGCCATGTATGACAAACCCACAGCCAACATCATCCTCAATGGTGAGAAACTGAAAGCATTTCCACTAAGATCAGGAACAAGACAAGGTTGCCCACTCTCACCACTATTATTCAGTATAGTTTTGGAAGTCTTAGCCACAGCAATCAGAGAAGAAAAGGAAATAAAAGGAATCCAAATCGGAAAAGAAGAAGTAAAGCTGTCGCTCTTTGCAGATGACATGATACTATACATAGAGAATCCTAAAGATGCTACCAGAAAACTACTAGAGCTAATCAATGAATTTGGTAAAGTTGCAGGATACAAAATTGATGCACAGAAATCTCTGGCATTCCTATACACTAATGATGAAAAATCTGAAAGTGAAATCAAGAAAACACTCCCATTTACCATTGCAACAAAAAGAATAAAATGTCTAGGAATAAACCTACCTAAGGAGACAAAAGACCTGTATGAAGAAAATTATGAGACACTGATGAAAGAAATTAAAGATGATACAAATAGATGGAGAGATATACCATGTTCTTGGATTGGAAGAATCAACATTGTGAAAATGAGTCTACTACCCAAAGCAATCTATAGATTCAATGCAATCCCTATCAAACTACCACTGGCATTTTTCACAGAACTAGAACAAAAAATTTCACAATTTGTATGGAAACACAAAAGACCCCGAATAGGCAAAGCAATCTTGAGAACGAAAAACGGAGCTGCAGGAATCAGGCTCCCTGACCTCAGACTACAAAGCTACAGTAATCAAGACAGTATGGTACTGGCACAAAAACAGAAAGAAAGATCAATGGAACAGGATAGAAAGCCCAGAGATAAACCCACGCACATATGGTCACCTTATCTTTGATAAAGGAGGCAGGAATATACAGTGGAGAAAGGACAGCCTCTTCAATAAGTGGTGCTGGGAAAACTGGACAGGTACATGTAAAAGTATGAGATTAGAACACTCCCTAACATCATACACCAAAATAAGCTCAAAATGGATTAAAGACCTAAATGTAAGGCCAGAAACTATCAAACTCTTAGAGGAAAACATAGGCAGAACACTCTATGACATAAATCCCAGCAAGATCCTTTTTGACCCACCTCCCAGAGAAATGGAAATAAAAATAAAAATAAACAAATGGGACCTAATGAAACTTCAAAGATTTTGCACAGCAAAGGAAACCATAAACAAGACCAAAAGACAACCCTCAGAATGGGAGAAAATATTTGCAAATGAAGCAACTGACAAAGGATTAATCTCCAAAATTTACAAGCAGCTCATGCAGCTCAATAACAAAAAAACAAACAACCCAATCCAAAAATGGGCAGAAGACCTAAATAGATATTTCTCCAAAGAAGATATACAGACTGCCAACAAACACATGAAAGAATGCTCAACATCATTAATCATTAGGGAAATGCAAATCAAAACTACAATGAGATATCATCTCACACCAGTCAGAATGGCCATCATCAAAAAATCTAGAAACAGTAAATGCTGGAGAGGGTGTGGAGAAAAGGGAACACTCTTGCACTGCTGGTGGGAATGTGAATTGGTTCAGCCACTATGGAGAACAGTATGGAGGTTCCTTAAAAAACTACAAATAGAACTACCATATGACCCAGCAATCCCACTACTGGGCATATACCCTGAGAAAACCAAAATTCAAAAAGAGTCATGTACCAAAATGTTCATTGCAGCTCTATTTACAATAGCCCAGAGATGGAAACAACCTAAGTG
>NW_020841498.1:0-1807 GCF_003676395.1 Aethalodelphis obliquidens | reverse complement strand
GCCGCTCCGCGGCATGTGGGATCTTCCCGGACCGGGGCACGAACCCGTGTCCCCTGCGTCAGCAGGCGGACTCTCAACCACTGCGCCACCAGGGAAGCCCTGAAGTTGGGTCTTTCAAGGCAAGAAACTGACTGGGGTTGGGGAGAGTTTCTGACAAAGTAGTTTTGGATTGGGAACAGCAAGGCAGAGGTCTTGTAGTAAGTCTTGAGGAGCTAGCTGTTGGTCTTAATAACAAGCTATTTTAGTTGGTTCAGTCTATCTTCCAGGAGCAAGTATTTCTTATAGCAAAGAGCTAAGTTAATTTTGTTTGTTCTCAGTACGATTTAAACATGGGGATCAGAAAGCATGCCTGGTCCCAGAATTGTTTAACGTAGGGACAGAGAATAACAAATCGCCACCAAATGTAGTGACTTAAAACAATAAACGTTTATCATCTGACAGTTGCTGAAGGTCAGGAATTTGGGAGCAGCTGAATGGGGTGGTCCTGGCTTGGGGTCACCCATGAGGTGGTAGCCAGGATGTTGGCTCGGGTCACCGATAACCGTCTGAAAGATTTGCCAGGGCTGGAGGACCCACTTACAAGGGGGCTCGTTTGCATGGCTGGTGAAATGGGGTTGGCAGTTGGCAGGAGGGCTCAGTTCCTTGGCCTGTGGGCCCCTCCCATGTGGCTGCTGGAGAATGCTCATGGCATGGTAGCTAGCTTCCCCTAGAGCAAGTGACTCAAAGGAGAGCCAGACAGAACCCACAGTGTCTTTTATGAGCTAACCTCAGAAATCTCACTTCATCATTTCCAAGATATCCTATTGGTTATACAGGGCAGCCTTGTTCAACATGGAAGGTGACCAGGCAAGGGAGTTAAGATTGGGGGTGAGAATCACAGGGAGAGGGAATTATGTGGTTTCAGTTCTCAGTGGCAAGTGGGGGTGGGGGGCAGTGGTATAAGGTAGGTGCAGAGTTTCCTGGGTTTCAGAACTGAGACACAACTGCGGCAGGTCTGTATATGTTGGGGAGGGAGGGACCCACTGGCTGACCCAGCCTTCCACCCACCTTCTGGAACGTTGTTCCAGTTACCATCTCTATGTAACAAATAACTCGAAAATGTAGTGACTTCAAGCAACCATTTTATTATGCTTGTTGGACTCTATGGGTCAGGAATTCAGACAGGGCACAATGGGGGATGGCTTGTCCGTGCTCCACAATGTCTGGGGCCTCAGCTGGAAAGACTCAAAGCCCAGTGATGATAGTTGGGGGCTGGAGTCATCTGCAGGTTCAATCATTGACATGTCTGGTGCCTGGGCTCGGTGGGACTCAAAGGCTTGGACAGTGGATGGAGCACGTACAGGTGGCCTCTCTATATGGCTTGGGCTTCCTCACAGCATGGTGGCCTCAGCATGATGGGACTTCTTATGTGGTGGCTCAGGGCTTCAAGTGTGATTGTTCTAGCAAATAAGGTGGAAGCTGCATGGGCTTTTATGACTCAGCCTTGGGAGTCGTCACCCGGCATCGCGTCCACGTACAGTGGAAGTGTTTACTGAAGCAGTCACAAGCCCACCTGGATTCAAGGGAAGAGGGCGGAGACACAGTTTCTCAACAGGGAATGTCAATGTCACATTGTAGAAGAGTATGTGAGTATGTGGGCTGGATGGTATTGTTACAGCCATTCTTAGAAAATACAGTCTGCTGTGCGCATCAGTTTCTTTTTGCGGTACGCGGGCCTCTCACTGTTGTGGCCTCTCCCGTTGCGGAGCCCAGGCTCCGGGCGCGCAGGCTCAGCGGCCATGGCTCACGGGCCCAGCCGCTCCGCGGC
>NW_020841497.1:1744-1808 GCF_003676395.1 Aethalodelphis obliquidens | reverse complement strand
TTGCTATTGTTTCCTTCATTTCTTTTTCATTTATTTCTGATCTGATCATAAAGATCAGATCAGA
>NW_020841497.1:154-1644 GCF_003676395.1 Aethalodelphis obliquidens | reverse complement strand
CATTGCTATAAACTTCCCTCTTAGAACTGCTTTTGCTGCATCCCATAGGTTTTGGGTTGACATATTTTCACTGACATTTGTTTCTAGGTATTTTTTGATTTCTTCTTTGATTTCTTCAGTGATCTCTTGGTTATTTAGTAGTGTATTGTTTAGCCTCCATGTGTTTGTATTTTTACAGATTTTTTCCTGTAATTGATATCTAGTCTCAGAGCATTGTGGTTGAAAAAGATACTTGATACAATTTCAATTTTCTTCAATTTGCCAAGGCTTGACTTGTGACCCAAGATATGATCTATCCTGGAGAATGTTCCATGAGCCCTTGAGAAGAAAGTTTATTCTGTTGGTTTTGGATGCAATGTTCTTTAAATATCAATTAAGTTCATCTTTTTTAAGGTATCAGTTAAAGCTTGTGTTTCCTTATTTATTTTCATTTTGCATGATCTGTCCATTGGTGAAAGTGGGGTATTAAAGTCCCCTACTATGACTGTGTTGCTGCCGATTTCCCCTTTTATGGCTGTTAGCATTTGCCTTATGTATTGAGGTGCTCCTATGTTGGGTGCATAAATATTTACAATTGTTATATCTTCTTCTTGGATTGATCCCTTGATCATTATATAGTGTCCTTGTCTCTTATAATAGTCTTTATTTTAAAGTCTATTTTGTCTGATATGAGAACTGCTACTCCAGCTTTCTTCTGATTTTCATTTGCATGGAATATCTTTTTCCATCGCCTTACTTTCAGTTTGTATGTGTCCCTAGGTCTGAAGTGGGTCTCTTGTAGACAGCGTATATACGGGTCTTGTTTTTGTATCATTCAGCCACTCTATGTCTTTTGGTTGGAGCCTTTAATCCATTTACATTTAAGGTAATTATCTATATGTATGTTCCTATTACCATTTTCTTAATTGTTTTGGGTTTGTTATTTTAGGTCTTCTCCTTCTCTTGTGTTTCCTGCCTAGAGAAGTTCCCTTAGCGTTTGTTGTAAACCTGGTTTTGTGGTGCTGAATTCTCTTAGCTTTCGCTTGTCTGTAAAGGTTTTAATTTCTCCATCAAGTCTGAATGAGATCCTTGCTGGGTAGAGTAATCTTGGTTGTACGTTTTTCCCTGAATCACTTTAAATACGTCCTGCCTCTCCCTTCTGGCTTGCAGAGCTTCTGCTGAAAGATCAGCTCTTAACCTTATGGGGATTCCCTTGTATGTTATTTGTCATTTTTCTTTTGCTGCTTTTAATATTTTTTCTTTGTATTTAATTTTTGACAGTTTGATTAATATGTGTCTTGGCGTGTTTCTCCTTGGATTATTGTGTATGGGACTCTCTGCACTTCCTGGATTTGATTGACTATTTTCTTCCCCATACTAGGGAAGTTTTCAACTATAATCTCTTCAATATTTTCTCAGTCCCTTTCTTTTACTCTTCTTCTTCTGGGACGCCTATAATTCGAATTGGGGTGTTTAATGTTGTCCCAGAGGTCTCTGAGACTGTCCTCAAT
>NW_020841496.1:1670-1809 GCF_003676395.1 Aethalodelphis obliquidens | reverse complement strand
TGGCCATTATGAATAATGCTGCTATAAACATTTGTGTACAAATTTTTTTTTTTTTTTTTTTTAACATCTTTATTGGAGTATAATTGCTTTACAATGGTATGTTAGTTTCAGCTTCACAACAAAATGAATCAGCCATATA
>NW_020841496.1:0-1570 GCF_003676395.1 Aethalodelphis obliquidens | reverse complement strand
CACCCTCCCTATCCCACCCCTCCAGGCGGTCACAAAGCACCGAGCTGATCTCCCTGTGCTATGCGGCTGCTTCCCACTAGCTATCTACCTTACGTTTGGTAGTGTATATATGTCCATGCCTCTTTATCGCTTTGTCACCGTTTACACTTCCCCCTCCCCATAGCCTCAAGTCCATTCTCTAGTAAGTCTGTGTCTTTATTCCTGTTTCACCCCTAGGTTTTTCATGACATTTTTTTTTTTAAATTCCATATATATGTGTTAGCATACGGTATTTGTCTCTCTCTTTCTGACTTACTTCACTCTGTATGACAGACTCTAGGTCTATCCACCTCATTACAAATAGCTCAATTTCGTCTCTTTTTATGGCTGAGTAATATTCCATTGTATATATGTGCCACATCTTCTTTATCCATTCATCCGATGATGGACATTTAGGTTGTTTCCATCTCTGGGCTATTGTAAATAGAGCTGAAATGAACATTTTGGTACATGACTCTTTTTGAATTATGGTTTTCTCAGGGTATATGCCCAGTAGTGGGATTGCTGGGTCATATGGTAGTTCTATTTGTAGCTTTTTAAGGAACCTCCATACTGTTCTCCACAGTGGCTGTATCAATTTACATTCCCACCAACAGTGTAAGAGGGTTCCCTTTTCTCCACACCCTCTCCAGCATTTATTGTTTCTAGATTTTTTGATGATAGCCATTCTGACTGGTGTGAGATGATATCTCATTGTAGTTTTGATTTGCATTTCTCTCATGATTAGTGATGTTGAGCATTCGCTCATGTGTTTGTTGGCACTCTGTATATCTTCTTTGGAGAAATGTCTATTTAGGTCTTCTGCCCATTTTTGGATTGGGTTGTTTGTTTTTTTGTTATTAAGCTGCATGAGCTGCTTATAAATTTTGGAGATCAATCCTTTGTCAGTTGCTTCATTTGCAAATATTTTCTCCCATTCTGAGGGTTGTCTTTTGGTCTTCTTTATGGTTTCCTTTGCTGCGCAAAAGCTTTTAAGTTTCATTAGGTCCCATTTGTTTACTCTTGTTTTTATTTCCATTACTCTAGGAGGTGGGTCAGAAAGAATCTTGCTGTGATTTATGTCATAGAGTGTTCTGCCTATGTTTTCCTCTAAGAGTTTGATAGTTTCTGGCCTTACATTTAGGTCTTTAATCCATTTTGAGCTTATTTTTGTGTATGGTGTTAGGGAGTGATCTAACTTCATACTTTTACATGTAGCTGTCCAGTTTTCCCAGCACCACTTATTGAATAGGCTGTCCTTTCCCCATGGTACATTTCTGCCTCCTTTGTCAAAGATAAGGTGACCATATGTGCGTGGGTTTATCTCTGGGCTTTCTATCCTGTTCCATTGATCTATCTTTCTGTTTTTGTGCCAGTACCATACCGTTTTGATAACTGTAGCTTTGTAGTATAGTCTGAAGTCTGGGAGCCTGATTCCTCCAGTTCCTTCTTTCATTCTCAAGATTGCTTTGGCTATTCGGGGTCTTTTGTGTTTCCATACAAATTTTGTGTACAAATTTTTATGTGAGCATATATTTCAATTCTCTTGGGT
>NW_020841495.1:0-1809 GCF_003676395.1 Aethalodelphis obliquidens | reverse complement strand
TGAAAAATTATTTAGAGCTTCCGTTTCAGTAGGCATTGGAATTGCTGGGTTATGACTGTTTCATTATTTTATTTCCAAATGTTAAATTAGGCTTCAAGCTTTGGCCAAGAGTAGATAGAAAAGGGTTTCAAAGAAATGAAGAGTGGGAAAGACTTCTGATGCAAGGGAGGCTTAATAAAGATTTGATTCTGAATCAATAATTTATAATAAAGGTTTGAGTTTGAATCAATAATTTATGCCATTGCAAAATAGCTCCCTGGTAAAATTCCATTCTTTGGTAATCATTAAGTACAGAAATTAACAATCAAAATATGCAGTGATCTTCTTCATTTTCTAAAAACAAACCTATATCTAGATGAGAGGAAAATTCATCTCATAACTCAGGCTCTGGACTTACGACTCCAAGTCCTGTCTTCTTTCAACCATACCTGCTAAGTTTCTGTCTAACTTCTTGAGCATGAGGTAATGGCGTCAGCTTTCATCCCCTTCCTCAGTATATAGCTTGGTGAGTATGAGTAAGGGATCTAAAACTTGAGAACCTGGGTTCAAATCTTGACTCAAAATTTACTTGTTGAGTACTCTTGAGCATGTTATCTGTTTTTGCCTCAGTTTTCTCATCTATAAAATAAAGATAACATTACTTCTCTCAGGGAGTTGCTATGAGGGTGAAAGAGAAAATTCATACAATGCAAGAATTTATCAGTTCTTGGAACACAATAAGTACCGAAAAATAATGTTAGCCATTATCAAGGCCCCCTCATTTTATGGATAATATAGATTAGTTTATATAGGTCTAATATTTACATATACATAAACATTTTGTACCTATGTGTGTGTATACGTTCTTCTTAGAAATTGAGCAGTCAACATTCACATCTAAAAATCTGTGCTCTGTGAAATGTAGAGCTCCTGTGTACAGACACAGTGCTATAGTTATCTATTGCTACATAATAAAGAAGTCCAAACTTAGTGGTGAAATAGACAAAAATTTTAATATGTGCCCAGATTTTGTGGGTCAGCAATTCAAACTACACAGAGGAGATGGCTTGTCTCTACTCTATGACTGATGTCTGGAACCTCAGCTCATGAGGATTCAGATGGCTGGGGCTGGAATCATCTAGATAATTTTAATTCACACGTCTGGCCCTTGAAGACTGGGCCCAACAAGGACTGTTGACTGGAGTGCCTATAGATGGCTGCCCATGTGGCTTGGACTTCTCATAACGTGGTAGTTAGGATTCAAGATAGAGTATCCCAAGAGAATGAGTGTCCAGGGTTGAAGCATTCCACGAGAATCATGCAAAAGCTGCATGACCTTTTATGACCTAGTCTTAGATGTTACATAAGATGTACATCACTTTCATTATATACTATTGCAGGCTTTGGAGACCTTTTTCCATAAAGTGTCAGACAGTCAATATTTTAGGCTTTACAAGCCATACAGTCTCTTTTGCAACTACTTAGCTCTGCTTCTGTGATGTGAAAACAGACACAAACAATACATATACTAAGGAACATGGCTGTGTTCCAATAAACCTTCATTTATAAAAGCCGGTAGAGGCCTAGACTTGGCCCACCAGCCATAATTTACTGACCCCTGCTCTATTGTTTGAAGCCATGGAAAGCCTGCCCAAATTCAAGGGAAAATGCCCACAGCTGGATGCGAAGAATGGCAATGAATCTGAGACCCTGTATTAAAACCACTACATATGGGATATTTATAAGAGGATCTGTCTGCATACCTTGTTTCTCCCATGTATGCTGGATATGAGGTATTGGGACATCTTACATCTCTGTAAGCCTGGGTCA
>NW_020841494.1:0-1810 GCF_003676395.1 Aethalodelphis obliquidens | reverse complement strand
TGAGAATCTGGAAGGTGTTTTCTCCTGCTTCCCTCCCCAAACCCCCAGGCCAGCCAAGTCTCCATTCCTTCCACCCCCGGCTCAGTTTCCAGCTGCTAAAGAGGTCAGGGAGAAAGAGAGAGAGGAAGACACACACACACACACACACACACACACACACACTCCCCCCAGATCCCAGAGACCCCTTTCCCCTGATCTCTTTGTAGGGGGAGGGAGTTGCGGAGGGTGCCTCTCCTAGCCCTGACCCCACTCACAAATGTACATACCCCTTGTCTCAGAAAATATCCCAGAATACTTCCCACTCACTCCCCACTCACACTCACTGTGTGTCTCCTTGTGTAAGTGCACCCCCCCATACTCACGCCTGTCCACAGGGGCCTGGCCTCACACACACTCACAAATACACATTTTGTGGCATACATGTCTCTGCTCTCACACTCATCTTGAATCTCACAAACATAACCGGTGAACCTGTCCCTATGCTTTCTTACCCATACAGGCAGTGACACACAGGCCTCATCGTGGCTTCTCAGAACATGTTGATACACACACATACACAGTCACACTCTCACACAACAGTGGCAGACACCCCAGAGCAGAGAGAGGACTCTTTCTCTCTGGAGGGGAAGATCAGGGTTCCCAGGGAGCCATGGTGTCATGGTGGGGGGGTATGCCCCCCACTCTGACCTAGCTGGCAGGGCAGGGAGGCAGGAGACACTTTCAGCGGGTGGCAGCCTTCCTGCAGGGCCTGGCCTGGACACAGAGAAACTGGCTGGTGTGAAAGAGCTGAGAGCTGGTGAGAGTGTGTATGCACGTGTACAAACATGTGCGCGTATGTACAGGTATAAGGGATGGTGAGTGTCTGTTACAATGTGTATGAGAGAGACTGAGTGCATATGAGGTGGGATATGGGTGTGACAGGGAGATCCACTCCCCAAGGTGTGTGGAGTGTGTGGGTGTGGGTGTGACAGCTACTTGTCGGGTATGTCTGTGTGGAGGCATGCATATGTGACAGGTGCATGTGGCTGTACCTGGCTTTGCAGTGTGCGGGTGTGTGTCATGGGCGTACACATGTGAAGGACTGGGACTCTGGGGCTGAGGGGCATGTGTACCAGGGTGCAGTGTTCTGCAGATGTGAAGGTGTGGGGGATGTTTGCGTGTGGGTGTAGTGTAGGCAGGGTGCATGGATGAGGGGGTAGCTGTGTGAGGCTGTGAGCTCGTAGCCTGGGTTGGAGGGCTGTTTTCCAAGGCAAGGATGCTGCTTGAACAGAGGCCACCGGCATGAACACATGCGAAGGGGCTCCAAGGCACACAGTTGGGCGCTGACCCGCACAGACGTACAAGGACAGACATACCCGCCCCTGTCCTCCCTCTTGGTCTCTCCTGGCGTCAGTGGTTTTCAAAGGAGCCTCCACAAGGACTGTTTGCTGTGCAGTTCCCCCCACCCCCCAGCCCGTGCCTCTTCAAACACAGGGTTGCCCCCCAGGCAGCTTTGTGGAGGCTCCTGCCTCGACCATCTGAAGGCAGATGGGTGGGCTGGGATCTGCTGCCGCCCCCCCAGGGAGCGAGGAGGCGGCACTGCTCCTTCGGCCTGGGCACAGGAAGAGACAGATGGACTGCCTGTCTCGACACCCGGACGTGGGGTCTGGGGGTAGGCGGGCACCACCGGCAGAGGGGCTCTAGCGGGCAGCCCCCAGGTGGGCCCCTGAGCAAAGGCCAGGACTCTGCCCTTCACCTCCTCAGAGGGGCACCCGCCCTCACCCCGCAGCCCCATCACCTGTCTGGGCACAGGGGCCCAACTCCAGCCCCT
>NW_020841493.1:0-1810 GCF_003676395.1 Aethalodelphis obliquidens | reverse complement strand
AACGCTGTTGGACCCAGAGGAGGAAAGCCCTCCTTTGGGCTGTGCCCTCGGAGCTGGTAACTGGACTCTCTAAGCTTTTGAGTCTCGATGAGCAGTCATGGAACGCAAAGGGGCCAGAGAGTCCTGACTTTGCCCCGGGTGACTTTCTTAGGGTGGCAGATGGTCTGGAGGAGGGGGAGGTGCCCGTGGGGAATGCTCCATCCATAAGAGCTCCCTCAAGCCCATGGCTCCTGGGCGCCTTCAAAGCTGAGGTTCTCTCTGCTCCACAGCTCAGCTGCTTACTGCGTGGGTCTGGGGTCATGGTGTTTTGGAAATGACTATCGACTAAGCCAAATGTCGTCTGAGCCTGTGACCTGCCCCTGCCCAGGTGGCCTAACACTTCTCCAGGATTCGCACGTTGCCCTCATGTGTCTGTGTAGAGTAGGGTAGAAGTGTGTATCCAGGGCGTCTGCTGACACGCCATGTCTGCGCACAAACGTGAACGTGCACGTCAGCACCTCGGAAGTCTGGCCCGAGCCCAGGATTTTTACAGTTGTAAAATGTTAGAGGAACTTCTACCTACAATAAAAACAGTCACGCCTTCAGAAAGGTGACAGATGTCCATCCTGTCATCTTTCAGGGAAAAAAAAGATTTTGAGTGAGTCAAGGAAAAGCTGCCCTGAGTAGCACAGAGCGATGGGCGAGGTGCTCTTTGGCCGATCTGAATAAGAACCGTCGGACTGAAAGGAGGGGAAGCAGCTGCATGTGGGGCCTCGCGGCCAATCAGGTTTGCTTTCTGGGGCTCACCTGATGGTCAGCCTCTGGTCCCAAGCCAGCAAGGAGGAGCGAGGAGGCGCGGGCCAGCACCTCAGGATGCATTGTTTCTTTCATCATGCTTCTCAGAGGTCCACCGTGGAGCCTGCGAAAAGACTGCTGAGCCCCTTGCTAAGTGATCTGAGGAACTAGAGGGCTGCCTTTCACCAAGCTTCCCTCCTCCCGGCAACCCCATGACAATTTCAGTTGTTCCAATGCTTCAGGAATCTGAGAGTGATTCGTTTCTTAAGGTTTCTGGAAAAGTGTTTTACCCAAACCCTCTATGAACCTAGTTGGTGTTTTTTTCTTGAAAGCCTTCTCCCTCCGGGGGAGTAACTTCAGGCAGAGGTCTGGCCATGGGCTGGGGGGTATCACATGACCAGTGACCCACGCTCTCCAGCTGCTCAGGGCTGCCACGTGGGGAGTGTCTCCCTGCTTCCTTCCCTGCCCAGGTCCGAGGCCGTGGGTGATGCAGGCCAGACCCAGGGAGCAGCCTGGCGTCTCCTGAGCGACGACCCCGAAGCCCGCTTCCATCTTCTCCTCAGAACCTGTGCTTTCTTGGCAGTGAGGCAGGGCCCAACCTCCTCTAGAGTAACTTAGTTTCTGCACAATTTTAACTGATCTCAGGGGTGTCCGTGAGGTGCAGAGGAGGAAGGGACAGAGATGCTGAGGGAGTAGGGCTGAGAAGTCATCCACACCTCCAGCATGGCCTTTGAGCCAGGCCTTAGGGACCATGCCTGTCACTTGTGGGTGCCCTTTGTTACCATTTGTGTGTTTGAATAAAGTCTGAAATGCTGTGACCCTTTTTTTTTCCCTCTCTGGTCAATAAAGACATGAAACAGAAAAGAAAATATCATAGCTTTACATATATATTTATCAACTTTGTCATTGTGAGGGTGTATTTGTCAAGATAGGAGAATAGAACATGGTTTTTTTTTTTTGCAGTACGCGGGCCTCTCACTGTTGTGGCCTCTCCCGTTGCGGAGCACAGGCTCCGGACGCGCAGGCTCAGCGGCCA
>NW_020841492.1:379-1810 GCF_003676395.1 Aethalodelphis obliquidens | reverse complement strand
GAGTGAGCTGTAGCACGTGTAGGTCCCACTGTGGGCTGAGGTCACAGGACTCAAGGTGAAGTTGTTCTGAAAGGGTGGAGCCGTGTCCTACAGACGAAGGTACTGGGGAGGAGTGAGTGACCCCTCCTTGGACAGATGGAGGGGATCGGACCAGACCTCAGAGCCACACTGCAGGGTCCCGTTCTCTCTGCAGGGTTCTGAGGCCCCCAGCTGGGCTGAGAGGGAGGGTTTCCTGTACATTCCTGGGGCGAGGAAGGTCGTGATGTGTACAGAGCCACCCCCAACACACCCTTGACCCTGAGCTGAGGGACCACCATCCTCTCTCCAGGGACCCTGTCTGTGACCCCCTCTCAGCTGCTCTCAGCCCCTCTGTGTGGGTCTCTCTTATCTCCCGGCACCTGCTCCATTTTTCTCACTCACTCTCCCTGGACCACTGCCCTGTCTCAATGTCTGCTCTAGGACCCCTCCCAGGACCCCATCACCACCAGGGGTGGCTCTGGGCCCAGCACCCTGACAGCACAGTCAGGACGTGGGGCAGGACAGGGGCTGCTCACCGGCGATCAGGCTGTCTCCACGGAGCACGAGAGAGCCCGGCTAGGCTGAGAGCGAGGGCTCCTTGTACACCCCTGCAGAGAAGGGACAAGGGCACCGAGGGGGACGCACACCCCACACTGCTCACTGGGGCTGCAGTGAGAGCTCTCCTGGTCCCTCCCAGGCCTCCCGCCAGTGGTTCTGCCCCGGGAGGCCACTGCCCCTGACCCCCCATCACCCCAGGGCTCACTGGGCACAAGGCTCAGGTCAGGGGTCCAGGAAACGATGGGGCTGGGGGCCCTCACCTGTGACCTGGCGATGCAGAGGGTGACTGGGGTGTGACCACACATGTGCAGGGAGCTGGGAGAATCATAGCATCCGTGGGTTCCCCCACGGGAGGAGTTTAGGGGGCCCACAGGGCCCACGGCCTGTCCCCTCCCATGGGTCCTCGATGTCCGGCGTCGGGCGGGTCGGCGCCTCCCTCCTTCAGCAGGTGCAGAGTGCCCGCTGCAAACTGTGAGCTGCCAGGGACACGCCCCCTCCTGAGGCCGCCACAGGGCGCGGCTGCTGAGAGGGAGGGGAAGGGGCTGGGTTAAAGGGGGGCCTTCACCCCGCTCACCGCAGGTGTGGGCTGTGAGGGGAGACGTCCGTCCCCCTGAGCCCACACTCTGCTCCCTCTGCCTGTAAGGACGCTGCCGCAGTGGGAGGGGACCCGGGTCCTCCCTCCTACCTGTCCCCACCAGGGGCAGGGGGTCACTCCACTCTGACCTGTCTTTCCTGCAGTGATAGACACACTGGTACTGCCCTGCAGTGCTTGAGCTCGAGGATTCAAAGGGGAAACTGGCCTTGTTACTGGAGTCCTGTGGGGCCTTAGCCTCCCAGAGTCCAGAGGGCCTCTCT
>NW_020841492.1:0-369 GCF_003676395.1 Aethalodelphis obliquidens | reverse complement strand
GTTGGCTGTGCCCCCGGTGCTCAGGATCAGTGAGAAAAGTGGTCTCTTTAGACAGAAATAATTGAGTGCTGTGTGTTCTGTGTTCAGTCTGAGATTGGACCCTATAATCTTATTCTCCTACTTCTGGGAGTTCCCACTGGTTCAACAGCTGAGGACCCAGGATCCAGTGATGAGACTTTGGCGTCAGGGGCCATTGAGTGTCCTCCTCTCTGGAGGCCCACTGTGTCCCCTCATTCATTACTACCTCAGACATTTCTGGGGACAGAGCCCTGAGCTGACTGAGTCAGAGAGGACAGGGTCAGGGTCCCTCACCTGAGACCGCGAGCTCCAGGGGGGCACTGGCGTGTGACAGCAGGTAGGGGTTACTGC
>NW_020841491.1:0-1810 GCF_003676395.1 Aethalodelphis obliquidens | reverse complement strand
AACGCTGTTGGACCCAGAGGAGGAAAGCCCTCCTTTGGGCTGTGCCCTCGGAGCTGGTAACTGGACTCTCTAAGCTTTTGAGTCTCGATGAGCAGTCATGGAACGCAAAGGGGCCAGAGAGTCCTGACTTTGCCCCGGGTGACTTTCTTAGGGTGGCAGATGGTCTGGAGGAGGGGGAGGTGCCCGTGGGGAATGCTCCATCCATAAGAGCTCCCTCAAGCCCATGGTTCCTGGGCGCCTTCAAAGCTGAGGTTCTCTCTGCTCCACAGCTCAGCTGCTTACTGCGTGGGTCTGGGGTCATGGTGTTTTGGAAATGACTATCGACTAAGCCAAATGTCGTCTGAGCCTGTGACCTGCCCCTGCCCAGGTGGCCTAACACTTCTCCAGGATTCGCACGTTGCCCTCATGTGTCTGTGTAGAGTAGGGTAGAAGTGTGTATCCAGGGCGTCTGCTGACACGCCATGTCTGCGCACAAACGTGAACGTGCACGTCAGCACCTCGGAAGTCTGGCCCGAGCCCAGGATTTTTACAGTTGTAAAATGTTAGAGGAACTTCTACCTACAATAAAAACAGTCACGCCTTCAGAAAGGTGACAGATGTCCATCCTGTCATCTTTCAGGGAAAAAAAAGATTTTGAGTGAGTCAAGGAAAAGCTGCCCTGAGTAGCACAGAGCGATGGGCGAGGTGCTCTTTGGCCGATCTGAATAAGAACCGTCGGACTGAAAGGAGGGGAAGCAGCTGCATGTGGGGCCTCGCGGCCAATCAGGTTTGCTTTCTGGGGCTCACCTGATGGTCAGCCTCTGGTCCCAAGCCAGCAAGGAGGAGCGAGGAGGCGCGGGCCAGCACCTCAGGATGCATTGTTTCTTTCATCATGCTTCTCAGAGGTCCACCGTGGAGCCTGCGAAAAGACTGCTGAGCCCCTTGCTAAGTGATCTGAGGAACTAGAGGGCTGCCTTTCACCAAGCTTCCCTCCTCCCGGCAACCCCATGACAATTTCAGTTGTTCCAATGCTTCAGGAATCTGAGAGTGATTCGTTTCTTAAGGTTTCTGGAAAAGTGTTTTACCCAAACCCTCTATGAACCTAGTTGGTGTTTTTTTCTTGAAAGCCTTCTCCCTCCGGGGGAGTAACTTCAGGCAGAGGTCTGGCCATGGGCTGGGGGGTATCACATGACCAGTGACCCACGCTCTCCAGCTGCTCAGGGCTGCCACGTGGGGAGTGTCTCCCTGCTTCCTTCCCTGCCCAGGTCCGAGGCCGTGGGTGATGCAGGCCAGACCCAGGGAGCAGCCTGGCGTCTCCTGAGCGACGACCCCGAAGCCCGCTTCCATCTTCTCCTCAGAACCTGTGCTTTCTTGGCAGTGAGGCAGGGCCCAACCTCCTCTAGAGTAACTTAGTTTCTGCACAATTTTAACTGATCTCAGGGGTGTCCGTGAGGTGCAGAGGAGGAAGGGACAGAGATGCTGAGGGAGTAGGGCTGAGAAGTCATCCACACCTCCAGCATGGCCTTTGAGCCAGGCCTTAGGGACCATGCCTGTCACTTGTGGGTGCCCTTTGTTACCATTTGTGTGTTTGAATAAAGTCTGAAATGCTGTGACCCTTTTTTTTTCCCTCTCTGGTCAATAAAGACATGAAACAGAAAAGAAAATATCATAGCTTTACATATATATTTATCAACTTTGTCATTGTGAGGGTGTATTTGTCAAGATAGGAGAATAGAACATGGTTTTTTTTTTTTGCAGTACGCGGGCCTCTCACTGTTGTGGCCTCTCCCGTTGCGGAGCACAGGCTCCGGACGCGCAGGCTCAGCGGCCA
>NW_020841490.1:0-1810 GCF_003676395.1 Aethalodelphis obliquidens | reverse complement strand
CTGAGCTTGGCTCTGAGGCAAAAGTAGGCTGTTCAAAATGTCAACGGAGATTGGGAGGAGGAACCAAGAGGCCCAGGCAGAGGGCAAACAAAGGAGAGTGCAGCCTCTGAGTGACAACAGGTTGCCTAGTCTATAAATGCTGCCTCTTCCTTGAAGCCTGAGTCCTTCCATCCCCTTGAGATCTATACCCACCTGATGCCTTAGAACCTGGCTTGCCCTCACTTTAGTGTTATTTTACTCTTTTGGGGGATTTGTTTAGTTTCCAGATGAAAGGGACAGTCTAACGCAGAAGACCCTCACTGAACCTTTTTTATTCGCATATCCCTGGAATCTCCAATTCATGGAACTGAAGACACCATCACAAGTGTGTAGAACTCCACAACTTCCACACCACCTTTGCATCAATTTTATCATTAGCAAATATTTGCACACATTGAAAATCCACCATGATTAAACATTTGATGACATGCTGGGCACTATGTTGAGTGAATTGTGTGTATCTTCTCTTGTTTAAACCATCTAACAACCATGTGAGAATAAATATTATTGTCCTCATTTGACAAAGTGTCAGAGAGGTTAAACAGCCATCTCATTAATAACAAAGCCAAGATTCAGGCCCAATCACTGTGCTCTTTCCAAAAATATTAACTCAATACTTTGCTCCGGACGCGCAGGCTCAGCGGCCATGGCTCACGGGCCCAGCCGCTCCACGGCATGTGGGATCTTCCTGGACCGGGGCACGAACCCACGTCCCCTGCATCGGCAGGCGGACTCTCAACCACTGCGCCACCAGGGAAGCCCTAACTCAATACTTTTGACATGGGCACTGAGCAAACACTTGTCGAATGAATGAACAATTCTGCATTGTGAATTTCACACAAGTTCAGTGTTCCCGACTCTGATGCATAGGTAATGTCGGGGGACTGAAAATTAGGGAACTCCTGATTCTAGCAGATTGTCCTACTCCCATTCTGTCTCTTAGGAGCCATTGACACACTGAGTCCCAGGTGGAGATCCTTAGCTGAGCTTAATGGATCTCGGTTGGGTTCATTAATGCCATTGTGGTTCAAAGACAGTCAATACTCTCGCCACTGCCTCCGATCAGACTGCATGAAAAAAAGGAATGCAACTTCTTCCTGTGTTTTGCCCGAGCACAGTATGTTGTGTGGGTAATTTCTGGTCTGGCCAGTAAAAACCTCCGGGAGCCTTCGTTTAGGTCTTTAATTATGAACTGTAGGGGACACCACAAAATAAATACTTAAAATGTCTAGACAACCAGTCATCAGAGTAGGATAATTAACTTCAAACATTCTAAATTGTTGGAGGAGTCGTTATTCACCTTCTGTAGTTCCTTTCTATATCCTACCCCGGCCAATATGTTTGCAGCAACAAGGCTGGGGAACCAGTTGAAACCTTCTCCTGATACAAAGCAGCCTCTTTTCCCCGGCTCTTAAATGACAAGTCACAAAATGACCAGAGAACATACAATAAAGGAACATAAACTGAGACCATTAGTTTTTCCAAGGAAGGAAAAATCTCTCCACTTTTTAATTATATCAAAACACAAAACAGCAGGAAGGCAGATTTGAAGAAGAAGGATTACTATTTTATTTATTTAGTCTATTTTATGTCTTCTGTCTTAATTTTTTATTACTAGAACAATATAATCAAGCCATCCTGATTTAATGCTCAGTAAGTTTGCCTCCTGACATCTAAAATGTGATTAGGCTGCTGTTGAACCTGGGGTGTTTCTCCGCCTACCCGTTCTCACCTCCCACATACTTCCTCCAAGGAAGCGTTTTTAGCATTG
>NW_020841489.1:0-1810 GCF_003676395.1 Aethalodelphis obliquidens | reverse complement strand
CTGAGCTTGGCTCTGAGGCAAAAGTAGGCTGTTCAAAATGTCAACGGAGATTGGGAGGAGGAACCAAGAGGCCCAGGCAGAGGGCAAACAAAGGAGAGTGCAGCCTCTGAGTGACAACAGGTTGCCTAGTCTATAAATGCTGCCTCTTCCTTGAAGCCTGAGTCCTTCCATCCCCTTGAGATCTATACCCACCTGATGCCTTAGAACCTGGCTTGCCCTCACTTTAGTGTTATTTTACTCTTTTGGGGGATTTGTTTAGTTTCCAGATGAAAGGGACAGTCTAACGCAGAAGACCCTCACTGAACCTTTTTTATTCGCATATCCCTGGAATCTCCAATTCATGGAACTGAAGACACCATCACAAGTGTGTAGAACTCCACAACTTCCACACCACCTTTGCATCAATTTTATCATTAGCAAATATTTGCACACATTGAAAATCCACCATGATTAAACATTTGATGACATGCTGGGCACTATGTTGAGTGAATTGTGTGTATCTTCTCTTGTTTAAACCATCTAACAACCATGTGAGAATAAATATTATTGTCCTCATTTGACAAAGTGTCAGAGAGGTTAAACAGCCATCTCATTAATAACAAAGCCAAGATTCAGGCCCAATCACTGTGCTCTTTCCAAAAATATTAACTCAATACTTTGCTCCGGACGCGCAGGCTCAGCGGCCATGGCTCACGGGCCCAGCCGCTCCACGGCATGTGGGATCTTCCTGGACCGGGGCACGAACCCACGTCCCCTGCATCGGCAGGCGGACTCTCAACCACTGCGCCACCAGGGAAGCCCTAACTCAATACTTTTGACATGGGCACTGAGCAAACACTTGTCGAATGAATGAACAATTCTGCATTGTGAATTTCACACAAGTTCAGTGTTCCCGACTCTGATGCATAGGTAATGTCGGGGGACTGAAAATTAGGGAACTCCTGATTCTAGCAGATTGTCCTACTCCCATTCTGTCTCTTAGGAGCCATTGACACACTGAGTCCCAGGTGGAGATCCTTAGCTGAGCTTAATGGATCTCGGTTGGGTTCATTAATGCCATTGTGGTTCAAAGACAGTCAATACTCTCGCCACTGCCTCCGATCAGACTGCATGAAAAAAAGGAATGCAACTTCTTCCTGTGTTTTGCCCGAGCACAGTATGTTGTGTGGGTAATTTCTGGTCTGGCCAGTAAAAACCTCCGGGAGCCTTCGTTTAGGTCTTTAATTATGAACTGTAGGGGACACCACAAAATAAATACTTAAAATGTCTAGACAACCAGTCATCAGAGTAGGATAATTAACTTCAAACATTCTAAATTGTTGGAGGAGTCGTTATTCACCTTCTGTAGTTCCTTTCTATATCCTACCCCGGCCAATATGTTTGCAGCAACAAGGCTGGGGAACCAGTTGAAACCTTCTCCTGATACAAAGCAGCCTCTTTTCCCCGGCTCTTAAATGACAAGTCACAAAATGACCAGAGAACATACAATAAAGGAACATAAACTGAGACCATTAGTTTTTCCAAGGAAGGAAAAATCTCTCCACTTTTTAATTATATCAAAACACAAAACAGCAGGAAGGCAGATTTGAAGAAGAAGGATTACTATTTTATTTATTTAGTCTATTTTATGTCTTCTGTCTTAATTTTTTATTACTAGAACAATATAATCAAGCCATCCTGATTTAATGCTCAGTAAGTTTGCCTCCTGACATCTAAAATGTGATTAGGCTGCTGTTGAACCTGGGGTGTTTCTCCGCCTACCCGTTCTCACCTCCCACATACTTCCTCCAAGGAAGCGTTTTTAGCATTG
>NW_020841488.1:0-1812 GCF_003676395.1 Aethalodelphis obliquidens | reverse complement strand
TTTGCATGCCTGTTCAAAAGAGAAACTGGCCTGTGATTCTATTCTTGCAATATTCTTTTTAGTTTTGATCTGAAGCTTATGTTGGCCTTATAAATATTTTGAGCAATAAATACTTTTCTGTTTCCTGGAACATTTTTATGTAAGATTACCAATATTTCTTCCCTAAATATTTGGAAGAATTTACTTGGAAAGCCATTTATCCCTGGAAAGCATTTTCTGTAAAGGTACTTAATTATACAAACAACTTTTCCAGTAGATATAGGTTTTTGAGATATGTTTTCTTTCTTGGGTTAGTCTTGTTAGCTTGCATTTTTAAAGAATTTGTCATTTTCGATGAATTTTCAAATTTATAAATATAAAATTATCATAATTTAAACAGCTTTATTGGGATGTAATTTACATACCATAATTTCAACACTTTAATGTATACAATTCAGTGGTTCTCAGTGTAACCACTAAAAGACTTGTGTAAGCATCACAACAATCCAATTGTAGATTTCTGTCCCCCCACAAAAAACCCATTACACATTAACAAGCTTTTTTCAATCTCCTCAACCCTCTCAGCCCTAGGCAACCACTCATCTACTTCCTGTCTCTACAGATTTGCTATTCTGGGCATTTCATATAAATTAGACCGTACAATATGTGATCTTTGGTGAGTGGCTGCTTTTACTTTACATAATGCTTTCATGGTTCATCCATGTTGTAAAATGGATCAGTAGATCATTCCTTTCTATAGCTGAATGCTATTCTATTGTATGGATATTCCACATTTTGTTTATTCATTTATCCAGTTGTCATTTGAATTATTTCCACCTTTTGTTTTTAGAAATATGCTTCTATGAACATTCACGTACAAGCTTTTGTGCAGACATAAGTTTTTATTTCTCTTAGGTATATATTTAGTAGTGGAACTGCTGGGTCATAGGATAACTCTATGTTTAACACTTGCAGGAACTCTCAAGCTGTTTTGTAAAATGGCCCAACCATTTTACATTCCCACCAGCAATGTATGTGGGTTTCAATCTCTTCTCTTACAGCCTAGCATGTCATCTATGCTGGAAAACGTTTCACATGTAGTTGAGCAGGATGAGTATTTTACTGTTTGGTTGAGTGTTCTGTAAACATTTACTAGGTCTTGTTAATTCATAGTCTTGACCAAGTCTTCTATATCGTTGTTGATCTTCTGCCTAACTGTTCTATCCATTTTTGACTGTGGAGTACTGAAGCCTCTACCTAATGTTGTGCAATTATCTATTTTTTCCTTCAATTCTTCACGGATTTTGGTATTTTCTTCTTCGTGTATTTTGGTTCTACCTTATTCAGGACAAATAGGGTAAGATTTTTGTATCTTCCCTTTCTTTATCATAAAATGTCCCTTTTCATATCTAGTAACTTTTTTGTTTGTTTTAAAGTCTATTTTTTCTGGTATTAGTATAGCCACTTCAGCAATGCTTACGGTTGCTATTTGCATGATGTATATTTTTTCATCCTTTTACTTAGTACACATTAGACTTTTGAATCCAAGCAGTGTCTCCTATAGAAAACATTTTTTAATACCCAGTTCGACAATATCTGCCTTTTGATTGTACTGCTTAATTCATTTACATTTAGTTTTTATTACTGATATGGTAGGATTTATTTATGTCTATCATTTTACCTTTGGTTTTCTACATGTCTCATGTTTTTGCTTTTTTGTTATTGTTCCTCCATTTTCCTTTTATAGTAAGTAGATATTTTCTACTGTAACATGTAATTCCTTTAATGATTTTTAACCACATTGTTTGAGTAATGGCTGCACTGGGGCTTATG
>NW_020841487.1:0-1813 GCF_003676395.1 Aethalodelphis obliquidens | reverse complement strand
GTTCTTTAACGAGACACAACTACAAACGAACCCACTCAGACGGCGCTCTCTCCCTCTTTCTCTCCCTAAGGAAGAGAAGAACGATCATCAATGGCTAGTGACAGCTGCAAAAACAACGCCAAGAGCCAGCTTCACGCTCAGAAGAGAACACTGCGTCTCCTCCTCGTGGGTTCGGGTGCTCTACACGTTCAGAGAAACTTCTCTAGTAACGAACTATAGAAATGATCCCTGAAAGTATAGTCTTGACCATAGCTTGCACGTCACTGCTGGGTCTGTGGGAGCCGCACACTTTACACTGACGGCGAGATCGTTTCCCCGTTCCTAAGTCTACTGGAAAAAAGAGAAAGAGCTCTTCCAATACGATCTTTCAAATGCTATCACTTACCAACTCATTTTAACATTTTAACTGGAAATGTAATTTAACAAGTTTTAAAACAGCCACACTTAATTAACATAATACTGAATGACAGCCAATGACAACCCGCGTCTTTAAAGCCCAGGAGGCGTTCCCTCCACAGATCTGGTAAAACCACCTCGCCCCTGAAAAGCTATAAAGGAAAGGGTGGGCCGTTGCCTTTGCTAGTGAGAACCTAGCTGATTCCATTGAGCAATAAGATATATGTAAGATATATATTATCTTAGCTGTTTCATTCAAAGCTGTCCTACAGGTTTGACTGTCAAACTCTGGTAAGTGGTCACCGTGACTGAGGCAGGGAAAGGGGGACTGGGTGGCTGAGAACCAGTGCTGGAAGGCAGAACCTTTTGGCTTTTTACCACATGACCGTGTTACCTGTTCACACTTTCTGAGTTTTTAAAAGACACCTGGTTGCTGCATCTGACATCATTTCTTCCCTCCACAAATACCTGAGTGCCAGCTACGACAATACTAGCTACCATTTATCGTGAGCTTGACAGGCACCGGTCATCGTTCTAAGCGCTTTAACTATGAGATCAATACAAGTATATGCCAGTTTTATGGACAGGGGAACTGAGGCACAGAAAGGCTAGGTAACTTGCCTGAGGTCTGTTAAACAGCCGAGCTGGTAGGTGTCACCTTAACCATCATCCCAGTTTTCCATGTTGTAAAATAAAGACACTCTAGGCACTGGGCAAACAGAGGCCCCTACTCACAAAAAGCTTACATTCTAGTGAGGGAGAGAGCTGACAACAAACACCCAAGAGGACCAGAGGATGAGGCATGCAGAGGATTTTAAGTGTCGGAACAGAGAGGGACTTGGTGGCTACTTTAGATCTGGGTGCTCAGGGAAGGCCTCTCTTTGGAGGTTGCATTTAAGCAGAGAAAACAACGAATAGAAGGCAAAGACCCAAGGAAAGGAACAAGGTTGTGTGTTTCAGCAACTGAAGACAGCTGGAGAACACAGGGTAGGAGGGAGGGGGCAGGTGCAGGCGGGCAGGCAGGTATCTGCGGATTTTCCAGGCAAGGCCTGGGGAGCCTGGATTTTAAGTGTGAAGGGAAGCCACTGGGAGGTCTGAAGCTGTGGAGACCACTTCTGAGGCCACTGCCACCGTGTCTGTAGGCGACAGCACGGTGGCTCGCATTTGGGCTCAGCAAGGAAGAAGGAGAAACGTGGGCTGTTCCGGAAGTTGAGTTGACAGGATGGGACTCACTGGTGGCCTTGCTGCAGGAGGTGGGGTGGGGTGTCAGGGAAGGAGGTTTCAAAGGCTGACATGTTGGTTTGTGCCTGGAACAACTCAATGGATGGTGCTGCTACAGGGAAGACTGGGAAGAGACAGGGATTTCTCTTCTAAAGGAGGGGCTGCCTCACAATGGCGGAAGGGAGTGCTCGACTAC
>NW_020841486.1:0-1813 GCF_003676395.1 Aethalodelphis obliquidens | reverse complement strand
GTAGTCGAGCACTCCCTTCCGCCATTGTGAGGCAGCCCCTCCTTTAGAAGAGAAATCCCTGTCTCTTCCCAGTCTTCCCTGTAGTAGCACCATCCATTGAGTTGTTCCAGGCACAAACCAACATGTCAGCCTTTGAAACCTCCTTCCCTGACACCCCACCCCACCTCCTGCAGCAAGGCCACCAGTGAGTCCCATCCTGTCAACTCAACTTCCGGAACAGCCCACGTTTCTCCTTCTTCCTTGCTGAGCCCAAATGCGAGCCACCGTGCTGTCGCCTACAGACACGGTGGCAGTGGCCTCAGAAGTGGTCTCCACAGCTTCAGACCTCCCAGTGGCTTCCCTTCACACTTAAAATCCAGGCTCCCCAGGCCTTGCCTGGAAAATCCGCAGATACCTGCCTGCCTGCCTGCACCTGCCCCCTCCCTCCTACCCTGTGTTCTCCAGCTGTCTTCAGTTGCTGAAACACACAACCTTGTTCCTTTCCTTGGGTCTTTGCCTTCTATTCGTTGTTTTCTCTGCTTAAATGCAACCTCCAAAGAGAGGCCTTCCCTGAGCACCCAGATCTAAAGTAGCCACCAAGTCCCTCTCTGTTCCGACACTTAAAATCCTCTGCATGCCTCATCCTCTGGTCCTCTTGGGTGTTTGTTGTCAGCTCTCTCCCTCACTAGAATGTAAGCTTTTTGTGAGTAGGGGCCTCTGTTTGCCCAGTGCCTAGAGTGTCTTTATTTTACAACATGGAAAACTGGGATGATGGTTAAGGTGACACCTACCAGCTCGGCTGTTTAACAGACCTCAGGCAAGTTACCTAGCCTTTCTGTGCCTCAGTTCCCCTGTCCATAAAACTGGCATATACTTGTATTGATCTCATAGTTAAAGCGCTTAGAACGATGACCGGTGCCTGTCAAGCTCACGATAAATGGTAGCTAGTATTGTCGTAGCTGGCACTCAGGTATTTGTGGAGGGAAGAAATGATGTCAGATGCAGCAACCAGGTGTCTTTTAAAAACTCAGAAAGTGTGAACAGGTAACACGGTCATGTGGTAAAAAGCCAAAAGGTTCTGCCTTCCAGCACTGGTTCTCAGCCACCCAGTCCCCCTTTCCCTGCCTCAGTCACGGTGACCACTTACCAGAGTTTGACAGTCAAACCTGTAGGACAGCTTTGAATGAAACAGCTAAGATAATATATATCTTACATATATCTTATTGCTCAATGGAATCAGCTAGGTTCTCACTAGCAAAGGCAACGGCCCACCCTTTCCTTTATAGCTTTTCAGGGGCGAGGTGGTTTTACCAGATCTGTGGAGGGAACGCCTCCTGGGCTTTAAAGACGCGGGTTGTCATTGGCTGTCATTCAGTATTATGTTAATTAAGTGTGGCTGTTTTAAAACTTGTTAAATTACATTTCCAGTTAAAATGTTAAAATGAGTTGGTAAGTGATAGCATTTGAAAGATCGTATTGGAAGAGCTCTTTCTCTTTTTTCCAGTAGACTTAGGAACGGGGAAACGATCTCGCCGTCAGTGTAAAGTGTGCGGCTCCCACAGACCCAGCAGTGACGTGCAAGCTATGGTCAAGACTATACTTTCAGGGATCATTTCTATAGTTCGTTACTAGAGAAGTTTCTCTGAACGTGTAGAGCACCCGAACCCACGAGGAGGAGACGCAGTGTCCTTTCCTGAGCGTGAAGCTGGCTCTTGGCGTTGTTTTTGCAGCTGTCACTAGCCATTGATGATCGTTCTTCTCTTCCTTAGGGAGAGAAAGAGGGAGAGAGCGCCGTCTGAGTGGGTTCGTTTGTAGTTGTGTCTCGTTAAAGAAC
>NW_020841485.1:0-1815 GCF_003676395.1 Aethalodelphis obliquidens | reverse complement strand
TGATTGATTGTAAAGAACTGAAGTGGGAGCATGGAGATCAATTAAAAGGTTATTGCTCAAGCCTGCATGAGATGCTTTGGGTGGCTAGGTTGGTAGGATATGACATGTGGAGAAAGAATTGGATTTAAAATTTATTGTAAAATTTAATGAAACAAGATTTGCTAATAGGCTATGCTAAGACATGAGAAAAAGATGACAATAACTCCAAGTTTTGAGGTGTGAGCAGCTTGAAAAATGACAGTGCCATTTACTGAGTTAGGAAACACTGGGAAAGTACATACAGGTTAAGTTCATGATGTCTCTTCAACATCCAAGACAGTTAGATGTATGATTCTGGAGTGCAGGGAGGAGACTTCCACAATAGATGTTTGAGGGATAGCAACATATCTGGGGTAGACTGAGGAGATATTGCAACAAGGGCCTTAAATGGAGAAAGGAGAGAAGAGAAAGGAGGTGAGGACTGAATTCTGGGAGATGCTGAACTTAATAGGTGGGGGGGTGTCTTAAAGATGGGAAGGGCTTATCAGGGAAAGATGAGAATAAAATCTCAGTGAGATATGAGAAAAATCAAGAGCATTTTGTATCCCAGTGTTTCAATATTCATTTCACCCTTACAGCCACTCTGGATGAGAGAATAGATAGCTATTTTATTTTTACCTATTGGGTAAACACTTGAGATTCAGAAAGGTTAGACATATCCATTATTATAAAGTTCGTAAGTAGTAAAAACATGCCAAGAACAACATGTCTTCTGAGGGCTAGACCAAAAACCTCAACTGAAAAGAAAAATGTCTTAAAATAAAATTTAAAATCTTATGAGTAGTTTTTTTTTAAACAGAGAAAATTATTTTATCAGCAGACCTCAGTAAAAGCTTAAATTTATAGCCTTTGAAGAAAGTACTTAAATTTTATCGATGACAGATGCCTTTCCCAGAAGGGAGAAGGAAGCCTATAGCTCATCTTTTTATTCCAGGGCCAATGTGTCTGAAACATTCCAGTATAAAAAGTGGCTGTCCTATAATATAAACTAGCATAATTAATAGAGTAGACAAAAGCAGGATTACTTCTTTCATAGAGGAAATTCCACAGGGGCCTAGAAGACAGAATAGTAATGTTAAATATTTCTTAAAGTATGTGTAGGTCAATAGATTTCCCAACATATATATCCAGATTTGATAAAGATCAAAAGGAGAATTTAACTACCAAACAAAATCAACTAAAAAAAGAGTAAAATTAAGTAACATTTTTTTCTTGGCATCATTAGTCTCTTCTAAAATATCAAAATATGAAAAATAGAGTTCTCTTTTATTATGGTTTTGAATTATATTTAAAATTTAATCAGATACTTAATTCTTTAATATGAAAAATGGGAAAATTAGAAATATAATAATTCACTACCACTTATCTCATCTGCAAATCTGTTAGTGTTGTTTCATATTTTGTATGATTATGCCTATAATGTTTATATTTTTAAAATATAACTTTGATTTTTCTATAATTAAATGAATATGGTATTTATACCACTGTTTCAAAGTTTATGCATTCCTGACTTTATCTTAGATTGTCTGCATTTTGCTAAGGAGAACAAAAAATGCTGCTGTACTTAGTTTCTGCAGTTTTAGAATTTCTAAACGTTGTGTCAGTATTTGAGCAAAAATGATTTGTTTTTCATAGGCAACACATTTATTCTTTCAACAGCTATAAAACTGGGTTCATTTTCTCTGTGCTTTGAATGGTATATATGAGAAGCCCAAATCTAGTGTATGAGTTTTTTTTTCTCCAGCTGGGATGTCTCTACAATTTCTTTTTCTTTAA
>NW_020841484.1:0-1815 GCF_003676395.1 Aethalodelphis obliquidens | reverse complement strand
CCTCTCCTCTCTCTTTCTTTTTTCCAGGAGGGCAATTGGGCAGTTTTTTTAAAAATTGAAGTATAATTGACTTACAGTATTGGTTTCAGAGGTACAGCAGTGATTCGATATTTTTATACACTACAAAAAGATCACCACCTTCTTTCACTTAGCATAATGTCAGAGTTCATTCATGTTGTAGCATGGGTCGGAATTTCATTCCTTTTTATGGCTAAATAATGTTTCATTGTATGTATTTACCATGCTTTGTTTATGCATTCATCTGTCAATGGATCTTTGGGTTACTTCCATCTTTGGCTTCCACCTTTTGGCTATTGTGAATAATGCTGCTATGAACATTGGTGTACAAGTGTCTGTATCCCTGCTTTCAACTCTTTTGGGTATGTACCCAGAAAGGAACTGCTGGATCACATGGTAATTCTATGTTTAATTTTTTGAGGAACTGCTATACTCTTCCATAGCAGCTATACAATCTTAAACACTCCCACTAGCAATGTGCAAGGGTTCCTTTTTAGGATATCTTGGTCATTTGTTACTTTATGGTTTTGTTTTGTTTCATACAGCCATCCTAGTGGGTGGGAGATGCTATCCCATTGTGGTTTTGATTTGCATTTCCCAAATGACTAATGATATTGAGCATCTTTTCATGTGCTTATTGGCCATTGCATATCTTCTTTGGAAAGATGTTTATTTAGGTCCTTTGCTCATTTTTTAATCAGGTATTTGTTTTTTTGTTATTGAGTTGTTAGTATTCCTAATATATTCTGGAGTTAACCCTTATCAGATATGATTTGCAAATATTTTCTCATTTCATAGGTTGCCATTTCACTTTATTGATTGTGTCCTTTGATGGACAGAAGTATTTAAGTTTGATGTAGCCCATTTGTCTATTTTTACTTTTGTTACTTGTGCTTTTGGTGTCATATCCAAGAAATCATTGCTAAATCCCATGTCATGAAGCTTTTCCCCTGTTTTCTTCAGGAGCTTTATATGTAGTTTTAGGTGGCCGTTCAGTAAGTATGACTAAAAAGTGGTGATGGGTAATTAACTGTCATTGTATAGAAGTGTCTTGTGTAAAATGTTTGAGGTTAAGATGGTAAAGATAATAACGTAAGTGGTGGACAGTTACAATTTGTGGCTGCACAACATCTTACGTTTTGATAGTTTCCTACCTAAGGGTTCTGTCTTCTCCACGAAATTACAGGATTCATACTTCCCATCTCCTAGGGTCAGGCATGTGACCTAAGACCTGGATTTAGAAGTAAACAATATGAATATGTAGCAGTGAGCAGGAAGACTGACCAGCAAGCCTGGTGACAGAGAAACCCACTTCTTCAGGGGCAGCACCGCTTGGACTTTTGGAATCCAGGTCTGAGCAGCAGCGGAAATGGTATTTTTGCTAGAACAACTCTCATGGTGTAATTGGGCATTATTGCTGGTTACATACCTTTAGGACCTGGGTCTCAGGCCCACCCAAAGATTATTTCTATGTTTGATTTCTATAATATGCTATTACTAGGCAGACCTGTTTGATAATTGATAGCAAGATTAGTTGCAAGTAGGAGACCTTCAGAGATGTGGGAATCTCACATTGGTTGTAGCAACTGTTTGGGTTTGATGGCCGTGAGGATAAAATTAGTTACAGAGGATGTGACTTTAGCAGTCCAGTATCATGCAGTGATGAAACAGTTCCTTAAGTTATTACCTAGAATAAAGTGCCCACTTAAGGAGAGGCTATAAATGCTTGCCATGGGTTTGTATAGAATTCTTTTTCCCCCCCTCCATTACTCAGAAATTTTACTTAAGTAGAATTCT
>NW_020841483.1:0-1815 GCF_003676395.1 Aethalodelphis obliquidens | reverse complement strand
AACTTCAGGGCATGGTGGGTGGTTAGGATCACCACGTGGGGTCCTTTTCCCTTAGGAGGAAGCTGGCCTTGCGGGTTGCTGATTTCCATGTTCTTAGATACCCCCAGTACCCTGGCCGGATGGGGCTGTGGGCCAAGCCCTTGGTGACCGTAGCTTCTCCTACCTGGATGGCATACTTGAGTTGTTCCAGTTCAAGTGGTCCCAGGTTTTGCACTAATACTCCAAGGGCGGTTCACCTTCTACCAGGAATGTAAAGGTCAAAGGGTTTAGCTAAATTAGGGAGGTCCAGGGCAAGGATCTGAATTAACTGCTCTTTCCATTCTTGAAAGGCTGCTTCTGGATTCTATTCGAAAGGATCATCATCTTTTCCTTTCAATGTTTCATATAGAGGCCCAGCTATTAGACTGTAGTTCGGGATCCAGATGTGGCAAACCCCGACCTCCCCAGGAACCCCTAAGCTGACTTCTAGTTTTAGAAGGGGTAAGTCTGCAAATGGCTTCTTCCCTTTCCTAGGATGGGCTTCTCCAACCTTCTGTGAGAATGAAGCCCAGGCAGGCCACCTTAGTCTGTGATATTTGAGCCTTTTTCTTGGACACCTTCTATCCTTTATTGGCTAGGTGGTTCAGAGGCCTCCTTAGTAGGGCTGGCGATCAGAATGTTGTCTGCATATTGAAGGAGGGTTCCCTTCTCCAGAGGTAGATCTTCTAGGTTTTAGTTAAGTTTCCCCAAAGGTGGTGTGGGAATTTTTGAGCCCTTGAGGCAGGACGGCCCCAGCAGTATTGTCTTCGTTGTATGTTGAGTCCTGCCAATCACAAGTCAAAATTTCTTGTGACTCTGGGACTAATGGAACACAGAAGAAGGCATCATCTAACTCTAATACAGAATACCATGCCCTGGTGGATGGTAGAATTACCAGCAGGGTGTAGGAATTAGGAATGACTGGATGTATATCCTCAGTGGCTTCACTTACTGTCCTGACGTCCTTTACCAGGTACCCAGTAGCCCACAGGGCTCTCGTGGTCAGGTCAATCTCAGGATATGGAGCTCACCCGGGCAGGTACCCAGCAGCCCACGGGGCTCTCGTGGTGAGGCCCCTACCAGGATATGGAGCTCACCTGTGTAGGTACCCAGCAGCCCACGGGGCTCTCGTAGTCAGGTCCCTCCCCGGGTATGGAGCTCACCTGGGCAGGCACCCAGCAAGCCTGGGCAAACAGGAACCGTGCACATAGCCCTCATTGCAGAGCATCCCCAGCTCACCTATCAGTCAGAGCTGACACAGAGCACCTCAGAGCAGTACTTGAAATAACAAACAGCAGCTCCGACAGGTCTGTGACCCTGGGCATCACTCTGCGCGGCGTCCCTCTGCCTGGTCTTCCAGAGACTTCCACTGCAGCCGGGGCACCAGGCCTCTGTCTCCACCCACCACCCCTCCTCTCCCTGACTCCTGGGTTCCTCTCATTAGGAGAGGGTCTTCTTGAAGTTGTCTCCCACTCATGGGCCAGATAAAATGATTAGAAAACAAGCCAGAGCTGCAACCCCTTGTCTATCCTGACTCAGGAGCCCACACCTGTTCCTTGGACCTGGCCGGTTCAGCAAGGTCAATTTTCTGCAACTGTGAGCCCCTGAGGTGCGAGGATTGGCTGACCTGGGCCGCCTGACCCTGCCGGCCAGCCCTCCCCAGGTGTGCTTGGGTTGAGATCAATATAAACACTCCTCCAGGCAGCAAGAGCCCCTGCAGCTGTGCCTGACGCCATATTCTCTGCCCCGTCAGCAGTCTCAGGGCTGGGCTGGTGGGAGGGAGTGAGGGGCCACGGC
>NW_020841482.1:0-1815 GCF_003676395.1 Aethalodelphis obliquidens | reverse complement strand
TGATTGATTGTAAAGAACTGAAGTGGGAGCATGGAGATCAATTAAAAGGTTATTGCTCAAGCCTGCATGAGATGCTTTGGGTGGCTAGGTTGGTAGGATATGACATGTGGAGAAAGAATTGGATTTAAAATTTATTGTAAAATTTAATGAAACAAGATTTGCTAATAGGCTATGCTAAGACATGAGAAAAAGATGACAATAACTCCAAGTTTTGAGGTGTGAGCAGCTTGAAAAATGACAGTGCCATTTACTGAGTTAGGAAACACTGGGAAAGTACATACAGGTTAAGTTCATGATGTCTCTTCAACATCCAAGACAGTTAGATGTATGATTCTGGAGTGCAGGGAGGAGACTTCCACAATAGATGTTTGAGGGATAGCAACATATCTGGGGTAGACTGAGGAGATATTGCAACAAGGGCCTTAAATGGAGAAAGGAGAGAAGAGAAAGGAGGTGAGGACTGAATTCTGGGAGATGCTGAACTTAATAGGTGGGGGGGTGTCTTAAAGATGGGAAGGGCTTATCAGGGAAAGATGAGAATAAAATCTCAGTGAGATATGAGAAAAATCAAGAGCATTTTGTATCCCAGTGTTTCAATATTCATTTCACCCTTACAGCCACTCTGGATGAGAGAATAGATAGCTATTTTATTTTTACCTATTGGGTAAACACTTGAGATTCAGAAAGGTTAGACATATCCATTATTATAAAGTTCGTAAGTAGTAAAAACATGCCAAGAACAACATGTCTTCTGAGGGCTAGACCAAAAACCTCAACTGAAAAGAAAAATGTCTTAAAATAAAATTTAAAATCTTATGAGTAGTTTTTTTTTAAACAGAGAAAATTATTTTATCAGCAGACCTCAGTAAAAGCTTAAATTTATAGCCTTTGAAGAAAGTACTTAAATTTTATCGATGACAGATGCCTTTCCCAGAAGGGAGAAGGAAGCCTATAGCTCATCTTTTTATTCCAGGGCCAATGTGTCTGAAACATTCCAGTATAAAAAGTGGCTGTCCTATAATATAAACTAGCATAATTAATAGAGTAGACAAAAGCAGGATTACTTCTTTCATAGAGGAAATTCCACAGGGGCCTAGAAGACAGAATAGTAATGTTAAATATTTCTTAAAGTATGTGTAGGTCAATAGATTTCCCAACATATATATCCAGATTTGATAAAGATCAAAAGGAGAATTTAACTACCAAACAAAATCAACTAAAAAAAGAGTAAAATTAAGTAACATTTTTTTCTTGGCATCATTAGTCTCTTCTAAAATATCAAAATATGAAAAATAGAGTTCTCTTTTATTATGGTTTTGAATTATATTTAAAATTTAATCAGATACTTAATTCTTTAATATGAAAAATGGGAAAATTAGAAATATAATAATTCACTACCACTTATCTCATCTGCAAATCTGTTAGTGTTGTTTCATATTTTGTATGATTATGCCTATAATGTTTATATTTTTAAAATATAACTTTGATTTTTCTATAATTAAATGAATATGGTATTTATACCACTGTTTCAAAGTTTATGCATTCCTGACTTTATCTTAGATTGTCTGCATTTTGCTAAGGAGAACAAAAAATGCTGCTGTACTTAGTTTCTGCAGTTTTAGAATTTCTAAACGTTGTGTCAGTATTTGAGCAAAAATGATTTGTTTTTCATAGGCAACACATTTATTCTTTCAACAGCTATAAAACTGGGTTCATTTTCTCTGTGCTTTGAATGGTATATATGAGAAGCCCAAATCTAGTGTATGAGTTTTTTTTTCTCCAGCTGGGATGTCTCTACAATTTCTTTTTCTTTAA
>NW_020841481.1:206-1816 GCF_003676395.1 Aethalodelphis obliquidens | reverse complement strand
GAAGTAATAGTAGTAGTATTTGCCATGCACAGGACTACTAGTAGTAGCAGTAGTAGCATCAGTAATAGTAGCAGCAACAGCAGTAGTAGTTATAGTAGCAGTATTTGCCATGCACTGGACTACTAGTAGTAGCATTAGTAGTAGCAGTAAAAGCAAAATCAGTAGTATCATTAAATTTGCCATGCACTGGGCTATTAGTATTGATAGTAGTAGTAGCAGTAGTAGCAGCAACAGCAGTAGAAGTAGCAGCAGCAACATTTGTACTAGTAGCAGTTGTAGTAGCAATAGTAGCAGCAGCAGTAGTAGTAATAGTAGTAGTATTTGCCATACACTGGTCTAGTAGTAGTAGTAGTAGCCGCAGCAGCAGTAGAAGAAGCAGCAGAAGTAGTAGGAGCAGCAGCAGTAGGAGGAGCAGAAGTAGTGGTAATAGTAGTAGTATTTGCCATGCACTAGGCTAGTAGTAGTAGTAGCAGTAGCAGCAAGAGCAGTAGTACTAGTAGATTTGCCAGGCACTGGGCTAGTACAATAGATAGTAGTTGTAGCAGGAGTGGCAGCTTCCGAAGTAGTAGTAATAGTCGTAGTGTTTACAATGCACTTGACTACTAGTAGTAGCAGTACTAGCAGCAGCAGGTGTAGTAGTAATAGTAGTAGAATTTGCCATGCACTGGGCAGTAGTAGTAGTAGTAGCAGCAGCAGTAGAAGTAGCATCAGCAGTAGTAATAGTAGCTGCAGTAGTGGTAATAGTAATAAAATTTACCATGCACTGGGCTAGTAGTAGTATTAGTAGTGGTAGCGGAAGCAGTAGAAGTGACAGCAGCATCACTAGTATTAGCAGCAGATTTGCCCTGCAGTGGGCCACTCGTAGTAGTAGAAATAGCAGCAATAGCAGTAGTAGAAGAATATTTGCCATGCACTGGGCTAGTAGTTTTGATAGTAGTAGAAGCAGTAGTAGCAACAGCAGCAGTAGTAGTAATTGTGGTAGTATTTGCCATGCACTGGGCTACTAGTAGTAGCAGTAGTAGCAGCAGTAGTAGTAATAGTAGTAGTATTTGCCATGCACTAGACTACTAGTAGCAGCAGTAGTAGTAGCAGTATTAGCAGCAACAGCAACAATGGTAAATGTAGTAGTGTTTGCTATGCACAGGACTACTAGTTGTAGTAGTAGAAGTAACAGCAATAGCAGCAGCAGCAGGAGTAGTAGTAATACTAGTAGTATTTGCCATGCACAGGACTCATAGTAGTAGTATTAGTAGCATCAGCATTAGAAGTAGCAGCAGCAGAAGTAGAAGTAGCAGCAGCACTACTAGTAGTAATAGCAGTAGTAGTAGCACTACTAGCAGCAGCAGCAGCAGTAGTAGTTATTGTAGTAATATTTGCCATGCACAGCACTACTAGTACTAGCAGTAGTAGTAGTAGCAGCAGCAGAAGCAGTAGTAGTAACAGTAGTAGTATTAGTCATGCCCTGGGCTAGAAGTAGTAGTAGTAGTAGCAGCAGCAATAGAATTAGCAGCAAAAGCAGTAGTAGTAGCAAAAGTATTGGTAATAGTTGTACCAGTTTGCCATGCACTGGGATAGTAGTTATAGTTGTAGTAGTGGTATCAGCAGCAGTA
>NW_020841481.1:0-196 GCF_003676395.1 Aethalodelphis obliquidens | reverse complement strand
CAACAGCAGCAGTAGTAGTAGCAGTAATAGTGGTAATAGTACTAGTATTTGCCATGCACTGGGCTAGTAGTAGTAGTAGTAGTAGTGGTAGCAGCAGCAGTAGAAGTGGCAGAAGCAGCAGTAGTAGTAGCAGCAGATATGCCCAGCAGTGGGCCAGTAGTAGTAGTAGCAGTAGCAGCAATAGCAGTAGTAGTAG
>NW_020841480.1:1827-3246 GCF_003676395.1 Aethalodelphis obliquidens | reverse complement strand
TGCCATTTAAGACAGTCCTGCTCTTCCTGTGACACTGCAGGCTTTTGGATAGCCACAGGCCCAGAGGAGCAGCTGCGGCGTTCCTTGGTTGAGGCAGTTCGCTTGATGCAGAACACCCTATTTCGAGAAGTTGATTCAGGGGAGGAAACACAGGGTAACCTGTGTCTCTTTAGACTTGTTAGGAACCACAGGGGTATATGCTGCGTGTGCCCATGGAAACGGGGGCCTGCTGGAACTAGCCTTGCTTTCTCATTTTGAAGGCTGCATTCATGCTGCCTTGAAGCTACCTGACATTCCCTGCTCTAGACAGGCCTGTCAACCCTGTAAGAATGATTCGCGGAAAAGTATGAGTCTGTTCTGTCTGAACCAGGTGCTTCCGTGGCCGCGGTTATGGTCCGCCTGACAAGCTCTAGCGCTATAGGGAATCTCAACGTGAAAACTTGCCTCCAGGTTAGGCCCCTAGTAGCCGTGCAGAAAGGGAAGCGGGCAGCTGTTTCCATGAGTTCTTAGTCGCTTATATGCTTTATGTGAAAGGAAGTACACTTTTGAGGACTCGTAGGCCTCTCGGGTATGCATTACTTTCCCTCCAAGTTCACTGAGTACCTCCAGACCCCCGTGGGCCTGCTGAGCCACTTCGAAACCCGTGGGTTGCTCCCTCGGAGGCCCTCTGTGCATGCCGAGTGATGGGCAACACCCTGTACGTTCCTTGAGGAGAGCTACATTTCCAGAGTCCTCGAACAGCCTCAGGACAACATTTCTGGTGAGTCCGACTTTGTCATGGCCCTTGTGTGAGCTTCCGTGAGAAAACAGTGTGCTTTGAATACTTCGAGGACCTCGTACCCGAAGTCACTCTGCCTGAGGAGAAAGTCAGCATCTCACCATGCGGTGTCGCTAACGGCACACCCAGCCTGAACAGATGCCTGGAAGTAAGGCCCTGATTTGCCGTGCAGAAGCGGAGGCGTGCAGCAGTTTCCATGAGGCGGTGGCCTCTGCTCTGGGTAACTTCCACGGCAGCACAGTTTTCTGGACACCTAGGAGCCTAGCGTGGGCACCCTGCTCCCGGCAGGAACACTGAGTACCCCCAGGCCCACCTGGGTCTGCTAAGCAACATCCAGACCCGTAGTCCTTTAGAGCCCCTCTGTGTATGCCGAGCGTAGGGAAACGCACTGCACTCTCTTTGGGAGCAGCTTCATTTCCTCAGCACTCGCACACGTTCACGAACACCGTTGTGGCACCTCCCTCATGGCGTCGAAGTCTGACGCATTGCCCTAGTCTGAGCTGAACTCAGAGTAACCCTCGGCTTCGCATTCCACCCAGGAGCTCCTTCCTGAAGTCACCGTGCCTCCCAGAGATAGTGGGCGTGTGTTCTTACTGCCATTTAAGACAGTCCTGCTCTTCCTGTGACACTGCAGGCTTTTG
>NW_020841480.1:604-1817 GCF_003676395.1 Aethalodelphis obliquidens | reverse complement strand
ACCTGGGTCTGCTAAGCAACATCCAGACCCGTAGTCCTTTAGAGCCCCTCTGTGTATGCCGAGCGTAGGGAAACGCACTGCACTCTCTTTGGGAGCAGCTTCATTTCCTCAGCACTCGCACACGTTCACGAACAGCGTTGTGGCACGTCCCTCATGGTGTCGAAGTCTGACGCATTGCCCGCGACTGAGCTGAATTCAGAGTAACCCTCGGCTTCGCATTCCACCCAGGATCTCCTTCCTGAAGTCACCGTGCCTCCCAGAGATAGTGGGCGTGTGTTCTTACTGCCATTTAAGACAGTCCTGCTCCTCCTGTGACACTGCAGGCTTTTGGATAGCCACAGGCCCAGAAGAGCAGCTGCGGCGTTCCTTGGTTGAGGTAGTTCGCTTGATGCAGAACACCCTACTTCGAGAAGTTGATTCAGGGGAGGAAACACAGGGTAACCTGTGTCTCTTTAGACTTGTTAGGAACCACAGGGGTGTATGCTGCGTGTGCCCATGGAAACGGGGGCCTGCTGGAACTAGCCTTGCTTTCCCATTTTGAAGGCTGCATTCATGCTGCCTTGAAGCTACCTGACATACCCTGCTCTTGACAGGCCTGTCAACCCTGTAAGAATGCTTCGCGGAAAAGTATGAGTCTGTTCTGTCTGAACCAGGTGCTTCCGTGGCCGCGGTTATGGTCCGCCTGACAAGCTCTAGCGCTATAGGGAATCTCAACGTGAAAACTTGCCTCCAGGTTAGGCCCCTAGTAGCCGTGCAGAAAGGGAAGCGGGCAGCTGTTTCCATGAGTTCTTAGTCGCTTATATGCTTTATGTGAAAGGAAGTACACTTTTGAGGACTCGTAGGCCTCTCGGGTATGCATTACTTTCCCTCCAAGTTCACTGAGTACCTCCAGGCCCCCGTGGACCTGCTGAGCCACTTCGAAACCCGTGGGTTGCTCCCTCGGAGGCCCTCTGTGCAGGCCGAGTGATGGGCAACACCCTGTACGTTCCTTGAGGAGAGCTACATTTCCAGAGTCCTCGAACAGCCTCAGGACAACATTTCTGGTGAGTCCGACTTTGTCATGGCCCTTGTGTGAGCTTCCGTGAGAAAACAGTGTGCTTTGAATACTTCGAGGACCTCGTACCCGAAGTCACTCTGCCTGAGGAGAAAGTCATCATCTCACCATGCGGTGTCGCTAACGGCACACCCAGCCTGAACAGATGCCTGGAAGTAA
>NW_020841480.1:0-594 GCF_003676395.1 Aethalodelphis obliquidens | reverse complement strand
ACCTGGGTCTGCTAAGCAACATCCAGACCCGTAGTCCTTTAGAGCCCCTCTGTGTATGCCGAGCGTAGGGAAACGCACTGCACTCTCTTTGGGAGCAGCTTCATTTCCTCAGCACTCGCACACGTTCACGAACAGCGTTGTGGCACGTCCCTCATGGTGTCGAAGTCTGACGCATTGCCCGCGACTGAGCTGAATTCAGAGTAACCCTCGGCTTCGCATTCCACCCAGGATCTCCTTCCTGAAGTCACCGTGCCTCCCAGAGATAGTGGGCGTGTGTTCTTACTGCCATTTAAGACAGTCCTGCTCCTCCTGTGACACTGCAGGCTTTTGGATAGCCACAGGCCCAGAAGAGCAGCTGCGGCGTTCCTTGGTTGAGGTAGTTCGCTTGATGCAGAACACCCTACTTCGAGAAGTTGATTCAGGGGAGGAAACACAGGGTAACCTGTGTCTCTTTAGACTTGTTAGGAACCACAGGGGTGTATGCTGCGTGTGCCCATGGAAACGGGGGCCTGCTGGAACTAGCCTTGCTTTCCCATTTTGAAGGCTGCATTCATGCTGCCTTGAAGCTACCTGACATACCCTGCTCTTGACAGG
>NW_020841479.1:0-1818 GCF_003676395.1 Aethalodelphis obliquidens | reverse complement strand
AATTTCCTTTCTGAAAAGGTTTCAAGAAGTAACATATCCCTGTCTTTTGTGAAAAGCAAGTGTTACCATTAATTTCAGCAAAAGATTTCCATAGGGGAAGGTAGCAATAAAGGGCCCAAATGTCAACTTAACAACTGCCTTTAAATAAGGCCCAGCTAACTGAACACTAAAAAGAAGATCCCCAATAAAATTAAACTCAAGCCCCACAGTAATTAACTTGAACCATTTTCTTTGCCCTGTTCTTGTGTTTTTTCCCCCACTCATTTCTATCAGACTTTTAACTTTCTAGAGTTGTCTACTAGTTTTTGGAATGGAGTCACCTCAGATTTTCGATCCTAAACCACAGGTGTAATACTCCAGTTAAAGAGATTGTATTAACTAATGAAGAAAAGAAAATGTTCTATACCAGGGCATTTTTGTTTCAATGGTAGACTCAATATCCTTCAAGTGTTTTGTTTCCTTGATGCAGAAATATTCAGGTGAGTTTACCAAGTCTACAGTAGTTAGTGGTTTCACAAGAATAAAAAAATGCATCACTAAGAAAAGTTCCAATTTGTATTATTATTATACTATCATCTTCATTTTATTATATTTTTCTGTTATTCAATATAGTTGCCCACAATTATTTTGAGTTTCTCCATTACTTTCAACAGTAAATTCATCTTCTCCATGTCTCTCCTGATTTTGGAAGGCTGTGAAAAAGTTTAAAACCAAATCATCTAAATAAAAGACAGAGAGAAATATTGACATGAGCTCAGTGCTGAGCACATAACACATTTAACATATTATTTGAATTAAATTGAATTAATTTATTTTAAGTCCTGTCCTCTGGTTTTGTATTTTTTGTAAATTCTTTGACTTGAAAAATAATAACTTTTAACAACTTATAGATTCCTATCCAACCAAATCATTTATATATTCTTATTCCTCCTGGAAAAATGTGTTTTGGCACTCATACTTTAGATGGGCCCATTTTGCATAGATGCCTTTTGATCATTTTTTAGGAAACACCATTTAGAAATAAATTTTCTCTTGTTTAATCATAGGACCAAGATTGTTACAGCTCATGATTCATATATAAACACTGGTATAGTCATTTGAATATTTTATACCAGTTGCCTATTATTAATGAGTTATGCAGCACTGAAAATAATTAGGGTGCAAAAGCAAAATAGTTTTGCATGCATTATTGGAATCTGGTATTTCTCATTATTATTATAAACAACTTGACTGGAACAAACAATAATGTTGCTTTCATGCTATTTATTTTTATTTTTGCATTTCTGTTTCAGCTTCTCTCTTCCCAAGACCAAGAAGTAATTTTTAAGCAGAGTAGTATGTATTTCTCTGACATATGGATTGATTACCACATATGATAACAATCAAATTTGATATATAATTCTCAACTGCTACAATTTCAAATGCATAAATACTGTTCCATGGGCAATGTATATAGACAAAATATAGACCAATTTAGTGTAAACAGTGGTTCGCTAATGTTTATGCTGTAATTACTGAGTGTTTCCATGCCCCTACTATGACCCATGTCATTACTACAAAAATTCAAACTAAGTAACAACTCAGGAGAAGAATACAGAGGGAGGATCAGAAGTGGGAAGCAGCAGGTTAGGATCTTTCCATTTCTCATGTAGGTCACCACTTCTATAGTCTAGAGCTCCTCAAGGCAAAACTTAAGGATCTTCTAAGGACATGCAAAGGCAGTAGGTTGCCTTCTCCTTCAAACTGGTGACATGATGGTCAGAGAAGTAAGGCCATTATTAACTAATGAATAAATAGATTTCTATCATTTAACACACA
>NW_020841478.1:0-1820 GCF_003676395.1 Aethalodelphis obliquidens | reverse complement strand
TGGAATATCTTTTTCCATCCCCTCACTTTCAGTCTGTATGTGTCCCTAGGTCTGAAATGGGTCTCTTGTAGACAGCATATATATGGGTCTTGTTTTTGTATCTATTCAGGGAGCCTGTGTCATTTGGTTGGAGCATTTAATCCATTGACGTTTAAGGTAATTATCGATATGTATGTTCCTATTATTATTTTCTTAATTGTTATGGGTTTGTCTTGGTGGGTCCTTTTCTTCTCTTGTGTTTCCCACTTAGAGAAGTTCCTTTAGCATTTGTTGTAGAGCTGGTTTCGTGGTGCTGAATTCTCTTAGCTTTTGCTTGTCTGTAAAGCTTTTGATTTCTCCATCAAATCTGAATGAGATACTTGCTGGGTGGAGTACTCTTGGTGGTAGGTTCTTCCCTTTCATCACTTTAAATTTATCATGCCACTGCCTTCTGGCTTGTAGATTTTCTGCTGAGAAATCAGCTGTTAACCTTATGGGAGTTCTGTCGTATGTTATTTGTCACTTTTCCCTTGTTGCTTTCAATAATTTTTCTTTGTCTTTAATTTTTTCAATTTGATTACTGTGTGTCTCGGCATTTTTCTCCTTTGGTTTATCCTGCCTGGGACTCTCTGCGCTTCGTGGACTTCGGTGACTATTTCTTTTCCCATGCTAGGGAAGTTTTCAACTATAATCTCTTCAAATATTTTCTCGAGTCCTTTCTCTCTCTGTTCTCCATCTGGGACCCCTATAATGCGAATGTTCTTGCGTTTAATGTTGTCCCAGAAGTCTCTTAGAGTGTCTTCATTTATTTTCATTCTTTTCCTTTATTCTGTTCCACGGCAGTGATTTCCACCTTTCTGTCTTCCAGGTCACTTATCCGTTCTTCTGCCACATTTATTCTGCTACTGACTCCTTCTAGTGTATTTTTCATTTTCAGTTATTGTATTGTTCATCTCTGTTTGTTTGTTCTTTAATTCTTCTAGGTGTTTGTTCCTTAATTCTTCTAGGTCTTTGTTAAGCATTTCTTGCATCTTCTCGATCTTTGCCTCCATTCTTTTTCTAAGGTCTTGGATCATCTTCACTATCATTATTCCAAATTCTTTTACTGGAAGGTTGCCTATCCCCACCTCATTTCATTGTTTTTCTGAGGATTTATCTTGTTCCTTGATCTGGTATAAAGTGCTCTGCCTTTTCATTTTCTCTATCTTTCTGTGAATGTGGTTTTCCTTCCACAGGCTGCAGAATTATAGTTCTTCTTGCTTCTGCTGTCTGCTCTCCAGTGATTGAGTCTATCTTAGAGGCTTGTGCAAGCTTCCTTATGGGAGGGACTGGTGGTGGGTAGAGCTGGGTGTTGCTCTGGTAGGCAGAGCTTTAATCTGCTTGTCTGTGGATTAAATAAAAGTTTAATAAAAAGTTTAATCCACTTGTCTGCTGATGCATGGGGCTGGGTTCCCTCCCTGTTGGTTGTTTGGCCTAGGCGACCCAACACTGGAGCCTACCTTGCTCTTGGTGGGGCTAATGGTGGACCCTGGGAGAGTTCACACCAAGGAGTATTTCCCAGAACTTCTGCTGCCAGTGTCGTTGTCCCCATGGTGAGCCACAGCCACACCCCGCCTCTGCAGGAGACCCTCTAAAACTAGCAGCTAGGTATGATCATTCACCTACGGGGTGACTGCGCCTTCCCCTGGGTCCTGATGTGCCCACTACTTTGTGTGTGTCCTCCAAGAGTGGAGTCTCTGTTGAGACTGTGAGTCTCTGAGTGCAGTTGAGACTCTGAGACTCGGAGTGGAGTCGCACAGACTCTGGGTCCTGTGAAGCTTCGATGCTTTGTGGTTCTAGAA
>NW_020841477.1:0-1820 GCF_003676395.1 Aethalodelphis obliquidens | reverse complement strand
TATGTGTCCCTAGGTCTGAAGTGGGTCTCTTGTAGACAGCATACATACGGGTCTTGTTTCTGTATCCATTCGGCCAATCTATGTCTTCTGGTTGGAGCATTTAGTCCATTTACATTTAAGGTTATTATCGATATGTATGTTCCTATTACCATTTTCTTAATTGTTTTGGGTTTATTATTGCAGGCCTTTTCCTTCTCTTGTGTTTCCTGCCTAGGGTAGTCCCTTTAGCATTTGTTGTAAAGCTGGTTTGGTGGTGCTGAATTCTCTTAGCTTTTGCTTGTCTGTAAAGGTTTTAATTTCTCCGTCAAATCTGAATGAGATCCTTGCTGGGTAGAGTAATCTTGGTTGTAGGTTTTTTTCCTTCATCACTTTAAATATGTCCTGCCACTCCATTCTGGCTTGCAGGGTTTCTGCTGAAAGATCAGCTCTTAACCTTCTGGGGATTCCCTTAGGTGTTATTTGTTGTTTTTCCCTTGCTGCTTTTAATATTTGTTCTTTGTATTTAATTTTTGATAGCTTGGTTAGTATGTGTCTTGGCCTGTTTCTCCTTGGATTTATCCTTTATGGGGCTCTCTGTGCTTCCTGGACTTGACTAACTATTTCCTTTCCCATATTAGGGAAGTTTTCAATTATAATCTCTTGAAATATTTTCTCAGTCCCTTTCTTTTCCTCTTCTTCTTCTGGGACCCCTATTATTCGAATGTTGGTGTGTTTAATATTGTCCCAGAGGTCTCTGAGACTGTCCTTAATTCTTTTTATTCTTTTTTCTTTATTCTGCTCTGCAGTAGTTATTTCTACTATTTTATCTTCCAGGTCACTTATCCGTTCTTCTGCCTCAGTTATTCTGGTATTGATCCCTTCTAGAGAATTTTTAATTTCATTTATTGTGTTGTTCATCACTGTTTGTTTGCTCTTTAGTTCTTCCAAGTCCTTGTTAAATGTTTCTTGTATTTTCTCCATTCTGTTTCCAAGCTTTTGGATCATCTTTACTATCATTATTCTGAATTCTTTTTCAGGTAGACTGCCTATTTCCTCCTCATTTGTTAGGTCTGGTGGGTTTTTATCTTGCTCCTTCATCTGCTGTGTGTTTCTCTGTCTTCTCATTTTGCTTAATTTACTGTGTTTGGGGTCTCCTTTTCGCAGGCTGCAGGTTCGTAGTTCCCGTTGTTTTTGGTGTCTGTCTGCAGTGGCTAAGGTTGATTCAGTGGGTTGTCTAGGCTTCCTGGTGCAGGGGACTAGTGCCTATGTTCTTGTGGATGAGGCTTCCTGATGGAGGGGACTAGTGCCTGTGTTCTGGTGGATGGCTTGTCTTTCTTGTAGGCAGGTCCACGTCTGGTGGTGTGTTTTGGGGTGTCTGTGGCCTTATTATAATTTTCGGCAGCCTTTGTGCTAATGGATGGGGTTGTGTTCCTGTCTTGCTAGTTGTTTGGCATGGGGTGTCCAGCACTGTAGCTTGCTGGTCATTGAGTGGAGCTGGGTCTTGGCATTGAGATGGAGATCTCTGGGAGATTTTTGCCGTTTGATATAACGTGGAGCTGGGAGGTCTCTTGTGGACCAGTGTCCTGAACTTGGCTCTCTCACTTCAGTGGCACAGCCCTGATGCGTGGCTGGAGCACCACGAGCCTGTCCTCCACACGGCTCAGAATTAAAGGGAGAAAAAAAAAGAAAGAAAGAAAGAAGAAGATAAAATAAAGTAAATTAAAATAAAGTTAGTAAAATAAAAAATAATGATTAAGAAAAAAGTTTTAAGTAATTAAAAAAAAAAAAAAGGCAAACAGACAGAACCCTAGGACAAATGGTAAAAGCAAAGCTCTACAAAC